>NW_028243082.1:0-152000 GCF_964263255.1 Lissotriton vulgaris | reverse complement strand
AATTGACATTTTGAATCATTTTTGGTACAGTCCAAAAAATCGATTTTCGGATGAAAAACGATGACTCCGGACATGTCGAACGTTCCCAAAATGGTCTATAATGATGAAATTTTAACATTTAATCTTTTGACTCTAAATGACTGTTGGATGTGAATTATGACTTTTTCAACTAAAATAAGTGTGTTTAAAGTCATTTCTGTGACTGAAACGGGTCAAAATTGAAGCTTTTGAGTAAGCAAAACTCTGTAAAAATGGCCATTTTGGTCACTGTGAGGGTTTAAAAAGTGGTTATTCAACATGAGGCACGATCCAATTGACATTTTGAATCATTTTTGGTACAGTCCAAAAAATCAATTTTCGGATGAAAAACGATGACTCCGGACATGTCGAACGTTCCCAAAATGGTCTATAATGATGAAATTTTAAAATTTAATCTTTTGACTCTAAATGACTGTTGGATGTGCATTAGGACTTTTTCAACTAAAATAAGTGTGTTTAAAGTCATTTCTGTGCCTGAAACGGGTCAAAATTGAAGCTTTTGAGTAAGCAAAACTCTGTAAAAATGGCAATTTTGGTCACTGTGAGGGTTTAAAAAGTGGTTATTCAACATGAGGCATGATCCAATTGACATTTTGAATCATTTTTGGTACAGTCTAAAAAATCGATTTTCGGATGAAAAACGATGACTCCGGACATGTCGAACGTTCCCAAAATGGTCTATAATGATGAAATTTTAACATTTAATCTTTTGACTCTAAATGACTGTTGGATGTGAATTATGACTTTTTCAACTAAAATAAGTGTGTTTAAAGTCATTTCTGTGACTGAAACGGGTCAAAATTGAAGCTTTTGAGTAAGCAAAACTCTGTAAAAATGGCAATTTTGGTCACTGTGAGGGTTTAAAAAGTGGTTATTCAACATGAGGCATGATCCAATTGACATTTTGAATCATTTTTGGTACAGTTTAAAAAATCGATTTTCGGATGAAAAACGATGACTCCGGACATGTCGAACGTTCCCAAAATGGTCTATAATGATGAAATTTTAACATTTAATCTTTTGACTCTAAATGACTGTTGGATGTGAATTATGACTTTTTCAACTAAAATAAGTGTGTTTAAAGTCATTTCTGTGCCTGAAACGGGTCAAAATTGAAGCTTTTGAGTAAGCAAAACTCTGTAAAAATGGCCATTTTGGTCACTGTGAGGGTTTAAAAAGTGGTTATTCAACATGAGGCACGATCCAATTGACATTTTGAATCATTTTTGGTACAGTCCAAAAAATCAATTTTCGGATGAAAAACGATGACTCCGGACATGTCGAACATTCCCAAAATGGTCTATAATGATGAAATTTTAACATTTAATCTTTTGACTCTAAATGACTGTTGGATGTGAATTATGACTTTTTCAACTAAAATAAGTGTGTTTAAAGTCATTTCTGTGCCTGAAACGGGTCAAACTTGAAGCTTTTGAGTAAGCAAAACTCTGTAAAAATGGCAATTTTGGTCACTGTGAGGGTTTAAAAAGTGGTTATTCAACATGAGGCATGATCCAATTGACATTTTGAATCATTTTTGGTACAGTCCAAAAAATCGATTTTCGGATGAAAAACGATGACTCCGGACATGTCGAACGTTCCCAAAATGGTCTATAATGATGAAATTTTAACATTTAATCTTTTGACTCTAAATGACTGTTGGATGTGAATTATGACTTTTTCAACTAAAATAAGTGTGTTTAAAGTCATTTCTGTGACTGAAACGGGTCAAAATTGAAGCTTTTGAGTAAGCAAAACTCTGTAAAAATGGCCATTTTGGTCACTGTGAGGGTTTAAAAAGTGGTTATTCAACATGAGGCACGATCCAATTGACATTTTGAATCATTTTTGGTACAGTCCAAAAAATCAATTTTCGGATGAAAAACGATGACTCCGGACATGTCGAACGTTCCCAAAATGGTCTATAATGATGAAATTTTAACATTTAATCTTTTGACTCTAAATGACTGTTGGATGTGCATTATGACTTTTTCAACTAAAATAAGTGTGTTTAAAGTCATTTCTGTGCCTGAAACGGGTCAAAATTGAAGCTTTTGAGTAAGCAAAACTCTGTAAAAATGGCAATTTTGGTCACTGTGAGGGTTTAGAAAGTGGTTATTCAACATGAGGCATGATCCAATTGACATTTTGAATCATTTTTGGTACAGTCTAAAAAATCGATTTTCGGATGAAAAACGATGACTCCGGACATGTCGAACGTTCCCAAAATGGTCTATAATGAGGAAATTTTAACATTTAATCTTTTGACTCTAAATGACTGTTGGATGTGAATTATGACTTTTTCAACTAAAATAAGTGTGTTTAAAGTCATTTCTGTGACTGAAACGGGTCAAAATTGAAGCTTTTGAGTAAGCAAAACTCTGTAAAAATGGCCATTTTGGTCACTGTGAGGGTTTAAAAATTGGTTATTCGACATGAGGCACGATCCAATTGACATTTTGAATCATTTTTGGTACAGTCCAAAAAATCGATTTTCGGATGAAAAACGATGACTCCGGACATGTCGAACGTTCCCAAAATGGTCTATAATGATGAAATTTTAACATTTAATCTTTTGACTCTAAATGACTGTTGGATGTGAATTATGACTTTTTCAACTATAATAAGTGTGTTTAAAGTAATTTTTGTGACTGAAACGGGTCAAAATTGAAGCTTTTGAGTAATCAAAACTCTGTAAAAATGGCAATATTGGTCACTGTGAGGGTTTAAAAAGTGGTTATTCAACATGAGGCATGATCCAATTGACATTTTGAATCATTTTTGGTGCAGTCCAAAAAATCGATTTTCGGATGAAAAACGATGACTCCGGACATGTCGAACGTTCCCAAAATGGTCTATAATGATGAAATTTTAATATTTAATCTTTTGACTCTAAATGACTGTTGGATGTGAATTATGACATTTCAACTAAAATAAGTGTGTTTAAAGTCATTTCTGTGCCTGAAACGGGTCAAAATTGAAGCTTTTGAGTAAGCAAAACTCTGTAAAAATGGCAATTTTGGTCACTGTGAGGGTTTAGAAAGTGGTTATTCAACATGAGGCATGATCCAATTGACATTTTGAATCATTTTTGGTACAGTCTAAAAAATCGATTTTCGGATGAAAAACGATGACTCCGGACATGTCGAACGTTCCCAAAATGGTCTATAATGAGGAAATTTTAACATTTAATCTTTTGACTCTAAATGACTGTTGGATGTGAATTATGACTTTTTCAACTAAAATAAGTGTGTTTAAAGTCATTTCTGTGACTGAAACGGGTCAAAATTGAAGCTTTTGAGTAAGCAAAACTCTGTAAAAATGGCCATTTTGGTCACTGTGAGGGTTTAAAAATTGGTTATTCGACATGAGGCACGATCCAATTGACATTTTGAATCATTTTTGGTACAGTCCAAAAAATCGATTTTCGGATGAAAAACGATGACTCCGGACATGTCGAACGTTCCCAAAATGGTCTATAATGATGAAATTTTAACATTTAATCTTTTGACTCTAAATGACTGTTGGATGTGAATTATGACTTTTTCAACTATAATAAGTGTGTTTAAAGTAATTTTTGTGACTGAAACGGGTCAAAATTGAAGCTTTTGAGTAATCAAAACTCTGTAAAAATGGCAATATTGGTCACTGTGAGGGTTTAAAAAGTGGTTATTCAACATGAGGGATGATCCAATTGACATTTTGAATCATTTTTGGTACAGTCCAAAAAATCGATTTTCGGATGAAAAACGATGACTCCGGACATGTCGAACGTTCCCAAAATGGTCTATAATGATGAAATTTTAACATTTAATCTTTTGACTCTAAATGACTGTTGGATGTGAATTATGACTTTTTCAACTAAAATAAGTGTGTTTAAAGTCATTTCTGTGACTGAAACGGGTCAAAATTGAAGCTTTTGAGTAAGCAAAACTTTGTAAAAATGGCCATTTTGGTCACTGTGAGGGTTTAAAAAGTCGTTATTCAACATGAGGCACGATCCAATTGACATTTTGAATCATTTTTGGTACAGTCCAAAAAATCGATTTTCGGAAGAAAAACGATGACTCCGGACATGTCGAACGTTCCCAAAATGGTCTTTAATGATGAAATTTTAACATTTAATCTTTTGACTCTAAATGACTGTTGGATGTGAATTATGACTTTTTCAACTAAAATAAGTGTGTTTAAAGTCATTTCTGTTCCTGAAACGGGTCAAAATTGAAGCTTTTTAGTAAGCAAAACTCTGTAAAAATGGCAATTTTGGACACTGTGAGGGTTTAAAAAGTGGTTATTCAACATGAGGCATGATCCAATTGACATTTTGAATCATTTTTGGTACAGTCCAAAAAATCAATTTTCGGATGAAAAACGATGACTCCGGACATGTCGAACGTTCCCAAAATGGTCTATAATGATGAAATTTTAACATTTAATCTTTTGACTCTAAATGACTGTTGGATGTGAATTATGACTTTTTCAACTAAAATAAGTGTGTTTAAAGTAATTTTTGTGACTGAAACGGGTCAAAATTGAAGCTTTTGAGTAATCAAAACTCTGTAAAAATGGCAATTTTGGTCACTGTGAGGGTTTAAAAAGTGGTTATTCAACATGAGGCATGATCCAATTGACATTTTGAATCATTTTTGGTACAGTCCAAAAAATCGATTTTCGGATGAAAAACGATGACTCCGGACATGTCGAACGTTCCCAAAATGGTCTATAATGATGAAATTTTAACATTTAATCTTTTGACTCTAAATGACTGTTGGATGTGAATTATGACTTTTTCAACTAAAATAAGTGTGTTTAAAGTCATTTCTGTGCCTGAAACGGGTCAAAATTGAAGCTTTTGAGTAAGCAAAACTCTGTAAAAATGGCAATTTTGGTCACTGTGAGGGTTTAAACAGTGGTTATTCAACATGAGGCATGATCCAATTGACATTTTGAATCATTTTTGGTACAGTCCAAAAAATCGATTTTCGGATGAAAAACGATGACTCCGGACATGTCGAACGTTCCCAAAATGGTCTATAATGATGAAATTTTAACATTTAATCTTTTGACTCTAAATGACTGTTGGATGTGAAGTATGACTTTTTCAACTAAAATAAGTGTGTTTAAAGTCATTTCTGTGCCTGAAACGGGTCAAAATTGAAGCTTTTGAGTAAGCAAAACTCTGTAAAAATGGCAATTTTGGTCACTGTGAGGGTTTAAAAAGTGGTTATTCAACATGAGGCATGATCCAATTGACATTTTGAATCATTTTTGGTACAGTCCAAAAAATCGATTTTCGGATGAAAAACGATGACTCCGGACATGTCGAACGTTCCCAAAATGGTCTATAATGATGAAATTTTAACATTTAATCTTTTGACTCTAAATGACTGTTGGATGTGAATTATGACTTTTTCAACTAAAATAAGTGTGTTTAAAGTCATTTCTGTGCCTGAAACGGGTCAAAATTGAAGCTTTTGAGTAAGCAAAACTCTGTAAAAATGGCAATTTTGGTCACTGTGAGGGTTTAAAAAGTGGTTATTCAACATGAGGCATGATCCAATTGACATTTTGAATCATTTTTGGTACAGTCCAAAAAATCGATTTTCGGATGAAAAACGATGACTCCGGACATGTCGAACGTTCCCAAAATGGTCTATAATGATGAAATTTTAACATTTAATCTTTTGACTCTAAATGACTGTTGGATGTGAATTATGACTTTTTCAACTAAAATAAGTGTGTTTAAAGTCATTTCTGTGACTGAAACGGGTCAAAATTGAAGCTTTTGAGTAAGCAAAACTCTGTAAAAATGGCCATTTTGGTCACTGTGAGGGTTTAAAAAGTGGTTATTCAACATGAGGCACGATCCAATTGACATTTTGAATCATTTTTGGTACAGTCCACAAAAATCAATTTTCGGATGAAAAACGATGACTCCGGACATGTCGAACGTTCCCAAAATGGTCTATAATGATGAAATTTTAACATTTAATCTTTTGACTCTAAATGACTGTTGGATGTGAATTATGACTTTTTCAACTAAAATAAGTGTGTTTAATGTCATTTCTGTGCCTGAAACGGGTCAAAATAGAAGCTTTTGAGTAAGCAAAACTCTGTAAAAATGGCAATTTTGGTCACTGTGAGGGTTTAAAAAGTGGTTATTCAACATGAGGCATGATCCAATTGACATTTTAAATCATTTTTGGTACAGTCCAAAAAATCGATTTTCGGATGAAAAACGATGACTCCGGACATGTCGAACTTTCCCAAAATGGTCTATAATGATGAAATTTTACCATTTAATCTTTTGACTCTAAATGACTGTTGGATGTGAAGTATGACTTTTTCAACTAAAATAAGTGTGTTTAAAGTCATTTCTGTGCCTGAAACGGGTCAAAATTGAAGCTTTTGAGTAAGCAAAACTCTGTAAAAATGGCAATTTTGGTCACTGTGAGGGTTTAAAAAGTGGTTATCCAACATGAGGCACGATCCAATTGACATTTTGAATCATTTTTGGTACAGTCCAAAAAATCGATTTTCGGATGAAAAACGATGACTCCGGACATGTCGAACGTTCCCAAAATGGTCTTTAATGATGAAATTTTAACATTTAATCTTTTGACTCTAAATGACTGTTGGATGTGAATTATGACTTTTTCAACTAAAATAAGTGTGTTTAAAGTCATTTCTGTGCCTGAAACGGGTCAAAATTGAAGCTTTTGAGTAAGCAAAACTCTGTAAAAATGGCAATTTTGGTCACTGTGAGGGTTTAAAAAGTGGTTATTCAACATGAGGCATGATCCAATTGACATTTTGAATCATTTTTGGTACAGTCCAAAAAATCGATTTTCGGATGAAAAACGATGACTCCGGACATGTCGAACGTTCCCAAAATGGTCTATAATGATGAAATTTTAACATTTAATCTTTTGACTCTAAATGACTGTTGGATGTGAATTATGACTTTTTCAACTAAAATAAGTGTGTTTAAAGTCATTTCTGTGACTGAAACGGGTCAAAATTGAAGCTTTTGAGTAAGCAAAACTCTGTAAAAATGGCCATTTTGGTCACTGTGAGGGTTTAAAAAGTGGTTATTCAACATGAGGCACGATCCAATTGACATTTTGAATCATTTTTGGTACAGTCCAAAAAATCAATTTTCGGATGAAAAACGATGACTCCGGACATGTCGAACGTTCCCAAAATGGTCTATAATGATGAAATTTTAACATTTAATCTTTTGACTCTAAATGACTGTTGGATGTGCATTATGACTTTTTCAACTAAAATACGTGTGTTTAAAGTCATTTCTGTGCCTGAAACGGGTCAAAATTGAAGCTTTTGAGTAAGCAAAACTCTGTAAAAATGGCAATTTTGGTTACTGTGAGGGTTTAAAAAGTGGTTATTCAACATGAGGCATGATCCAATTGACATTTTGAATCATTTTTGGTACAGTCTAAAAAATCGATTTTCGGATGAAAAACGATGACTCCGGACATGTCGAACGTTCCCAAAATGGTCTATAATGATGAAATTTTAACATTTAATCTTTTGACTCTAAATGACTGTTGGATGTGAATTATGACTTTTTCAACTAAAATAAGTGTGTTTAAAGTCATTTCTGTGACTGAAACGGGTCAAAATTGAAGCTTTTGAGTAAGCAAAACTCTGTAAAAATGGCCATTTTGGTCACTGTGAGGGTTTAAAAATTGGTTATTCGACATGAGGCACGATCCAATTGACATTTTGAATCATTTTTGGTACAGTCCAAAAAATCGATTTTCGGATGAAAAACGATGACTCCGGACATGTCGAACGTTCCCAAAATGGTCTATAATGATGAAATTTTAACATTTAATCTTTTGACTCTAAATGACTGTTGGATGTGAATTATGACTTTTTCAACTAAAATAAGTGTGTTTAAAGTAATTTTTGTGACTGAAACGGGTCAAAATTGAAGCTTTTGAGTAATCAAAACTCTGTAAAAATGGCAATTTTGGTCACTGTGAGGTTTTAAAAAGTGGTTATTCAACATGAGGCATGATCCAATTGACATTTTGAATCATTTTTGGTACAGTCCAAAAAATCGATTTTCGGATGAAAAACGATGACTCCGGACATGTCGAACGTTCCCAAAATGGTCTATAATGATGAAATTTTAATATTTAATCTTTTGACTCTAAATGACTGTTGGATGTGAATTGTGACTTTTTCAACTAAAATAAGTGTGTTTAAAGTCATTTCTGTGCCTGAAACGGGTCAAAATTGATGCTTTTGAGTAAGCAAAACTTTTTAAAAATGGCAATTTTGGTCACTGTGAGGGTTTAAAAAGTGGTTATTCAACATGAGGCATGATCCAATTGACATTTTGAATCATTTTTGGTACAGTCCAAAAAATCGATTTTCGGATGAAAAACGATGACTCCGGACATGTCGAACGTTCCCAAAATGGTCTATAATGATGAAATTTTAACATTTAATCTTTTGACTCTAAATGACTGTTGGATGTGAATTATGACTTTTTCAACTAAAATAAGTGTGTTTAAAGTAATTTCTGTGACTGAAACGGGTCAAAATTGAAGCTTTTGAGTAAGCAAAACTTTGTAAAAATGGCCATTTTGGTCACTGTGAGGGTTTAAAAAGTCGTTATTCAACATGAGGCACGATCCAATTGACATTTTGAATCATTTTTGGTACAGTCCAAAAAATCGATTTTCGGATGAACAACGATGACTCCGGACATGTCGAACGTTCCCAAAATGGTCTATAATGATGAAATTTTAACATTTAATCTTTTGACTCTAAATGACTGTTGGATGTGCATTATGACTTTTTCAACTAAAATAAGTGTGTTTAAAGTCATTTCTGTGCCTGAAACGGGTCAAAATTGAAGCTTTTGAGTAAGCAAAACTCTGTAAAAATGGCAATTTTGGTCACTGTGAGGGTTTAGAAAGTGGTTATTCAACATGAGGCATGATCCAATTGACATTTTGAATCATTTTTGGTACAGTCTAAAAAATCGATTTTCGGATGAAAAACGATGACTCCGGACATGTCGAACGTTCCCAAAATGGTCTATAATGAGGAAATTTTAACATTTAATCTTTTGACTCTAAATGACTGTTGGATGTGAATTATGACTTTTTCAACTAAAATAAGTGTGTTTAAAGTCATTTCTGTGACTGAAACGGGTCAAAATTGAAGCTTTTGAGTAAGCAAAACTCTGTAAAAATGGCCATTTTGGTCACTGTGAGGGTTTAAAAATTGGTTATTCGACATGAGGCACGATCCAATTGACATTTTGAATCATTTTTGGTACAGTCCAAAAAATCGATTTTCGGATGAAAAACGATGACTCCGGACATGTCGAACGTTCCCAAAATGGTCTATAATGATGAAATTTTAACATTTAATCTTTTGACTCTAAATGACTGTTGGATGTGAATTATGACTTTTTCAACTAAAATAAGTGTGTTTAAAGTAATTTTTGTGACTGAAACGGGTCAAAATTGAAGCTTTTGAGTAATCAAAACTCTGTAAAAATGGCAATTTTGGTCACTGTGAGGGTTTAAAAAGTGGTTATTCAACATGAGGCATGATCCAATTGACATTTTGAATCATTTTTGGTGCAGTCCAAAAAATCGATTTTCGGATGAAAAACGATGACTCCGGACATGTCGAACGTTCCCAAAATGGTCTATAATGATGAAATTTTAATATTTAATCTTTTGACTCTAAATGACTGTTGGATGTGAATTATGACATTTCAACTAAAATAAGTGTGTTTAAAGTCATTTCTGTGCCTGAAACGGGTCAAAATTGAAGCTTTTGAGTAAGCAAAACTCTGTAAAAATGGCAATTTTGGTCACTGTGAGGGTTTAAAAAGTGGTTATTCAACATGAGGCATGATCCAATTGACATTTTGAATCATTTTTGGTACAGTCCAAAAAATCGATTTTCGGATGAAAAACGATGACTCCGGACATGTCGAACGTTCCCAAAATGGTCTATAATGATGAAATTTTAACATTTAATCTTTTGACTCTAAATGACTGTTGGATGTGAATTATGACTTTTTCAACTAAAATAAGTGTGTTTAAAGTCATTTCTGTGACTGAAACGGGTCAAAATTGAAGCTTTTGAGTAAGCAAAACTTTGTAAAAATGGCCATTTTGATCACTGTGAGGGTTTAAAAAGTGGTTATTCAACATGAGGCATGATCCAATTGACATTTTGAATCATTTTTGGTACAGTCCAAAAAATCGATTTTCGGATGAAAAACGATGACTCCGGACATGTCGAACGTTCCCAAAATGGTCTATAATGATGAAATTTTAACATTTAATCTTTTGACTCTAAATGACTGTTGGATGTGAATTATGACTTTTTCAACTAAAATAAGTGTGTTTAAAGTCATTTCTGTGACTGAAACGGGTCAAAATTGAAGCTTTTGAGTAAGCAAAACTCTGTAAAAATGGCCATTTTGGTCACTGTGAGGGTTTAAAAAGTGGTTATTCAACATGAGGCACGATCCAATTGACATTTTGAATCATTTTTGGTACAGTCCAAAAAATCAATTTTCGGATGAAAAACGATGACTCCGGACATGTCGAACGTTCCCAAAATGGTCTATAATGATGAAATTTTAACATTTAATCTTTTGACTCTAAATGACTGTTGGATGTGCATTAGGACTTTTTCAACTAAAATAAGTGTGTTTAAAGTCATTTCTGTGCCTGAAACGGGTCAAAATTGAAGCTTTTGAGTAAGCAAAACTCTGTAAAAATGGCAATTTTGGTCACTGTGAGGGTTTAAAAAGTGGTTATTCAACATGAGGCATGATCCAATTGACATTTTGAATCATTTTTGGTACAGTCTAAAAAATCGATTTCCGGATGAAAAACGATGACTCCGGACATGTCGAACGTTCCCAAAATGGTCTATAATGATGAAATTTTAACATTTAATCTTTTGACTCTAAATGACTGTTGGATGTGAATTATGACTTTTTCAACTAAAATAAGTGTGTTTAAAGTCATTTCTGTGACTGAAACGGGTCAAAATTGAAGCTTTTGAGTAAGCAAAACTCTGTAAAAATGGCAATTTTGGTCACTGTGAGGGTTTAAAAAGTGGTTATTCAACATGAGGCATGATCCAATTGACATTTTGAATCATTTTTGGTACAGTTTAAAAAATCGATTTTCGGATGAAAAACGATGACTCCGGACATGTCGAACGTTCCCAAAATGGTCTATAATGATGAAATTTTAACATTTAATCTTTTGACTCTCAATGACTGTTGGATGTGAATTATGACTTTTTCAACTAAAATAAGTGTGTTTAAAGTCATTTCTGTGCCTGAAACGGGTCAAAATTGAAGCTTTTGAGTAAGCAAAACTCTGTAAAAATGGCCATTTTGGTCACTGTGAGGGTTTAAAAAGTGGTTATTCAACATGAGGCACGATCCAATTGACATTTTGAATCATTTTTGGTACAGTCCAAAAAATCAATTTTCGGATGAAAAACGATGACTCCGGACATGTCGAACGTTCCCAAAATGGTCTATAATGATGAAATTTTAACATTTAATCTTTTGACTCTAAATGACTGTTGGATGTGAATTATGACTTTTTCAACTAAAATAAGTGTGTTTAAAGTAATTTTTGTGACTGAAACGGGTCAAAATTGAATCTTTTGAGTAAGCAAAACTCTGTAAAAATGGCAATTTTGGTCACTGTGAGGGTTTAAAAAGTGGTTATTCAACATGAGGCACGATCCAATTGACATTTTGAATCATTTTTGGTACAGTCCAAAAAATCGATTTTCGGATGAAAAACGATGACTCCGGACATGTCGAACGTTCCCAAAATGGTCTATAATGATGAAATTTTAACATTTAATCTTTTGACTCTAAATGACTGTTGGATGTGAATTATGACTTTTTCAACTAAAATAAGTGTGTTTAAAGTCATTTCTGTGACTGAAACGGGTCAAAATTGAAGCTTTTGAGTAAGCAAAACTCTGTAAAAATGGCCATTTTGGTCACTGTGAGGGTTTAAAAAGTGGTTATTCAACATGAGGCACGATCCAATTGACATTTTGAATCATTTTTGGTACAGTCCAAAAAATCAATTTTCGGATGAAAAACGATGACTCCGGACATGTCGAACGTTCCCAAAATGGTCTATAATGATGAAATTTTAACATTTAATCTTTTGACTCTAAATGACTGTTGGATGTGCATTATGACTTTTTCAACTAAAATAAGTGTGTTTAAAGTCATTTCTGTGCCTGAAACGGGTCAAAATTGAAGCTTTTGAGTAAGCAAAACTCTGTAAAAATGGCAATTTTGGTCACTGTGAGGGTTTAGAAAGTGGTTATTCAACATGAGGCATGATCCAATTGACATTTTGAATCATTTTTGGTACAGTCTAAAAAATCGATTTTCGGATGAAAAACGATGACTCCGGACATGTCGAACGTTCCCAAAATGGTCTATAATGAGGAAATTTTAACATTTAATCTTTTGACTCTAAATGACTGTTGGATGTGAATTATGACTTTTTCAACTAAAATAAGTGTGTTTAAAGTCATTTCTGTGACTGAAACGGGTCAAAATTGAAGCTTTTGAGTAAGCAAAACTCTGTAAAAATGGCCATTTTGGTCACTGTGAGGGTTTAAAAATTGGTTATTCGACATGAGGCACGATCCAATTGACATTTTGAATCATTTTTGGTACAGTCCAAAAAATCGATTTTCGGATGAAAAACGATGACTCCGGACATGTCGAACGTTCCCAAAATGGTCTATAATGATGAAATTTTAACATTTAATCTTTTGACTCTAAATGACTGTTGGATGTGAATTATGACTTTTTCAACTATAATAAGTGTGTTTAAAGTAATTTTTGTGACTGAAACGGGTCAAAATTGAAGCTTTTGAGTAATCAAAACTCTGTAAAAATGGCAATATTGGTCACTGTGAGGGTTTAAAAAGTGGTTATTCAACATGAGGCATGATCCAATTGACATTTTGAATCATTTTTGGTGCAGTCCAAAAAATCGATTTTCGGATGAAAAACGATGACTCCGGACATGTCGAACGTTCCCAAAATGGTCTATAATGATGAAATTTTAATATTTAATCTTTTGACTCTAAATGACTGTTGGATGTGAATTATGACATTTCAACTAAAATAAGTGTGTTTAAAGTCATTTCTGTGCCTGAAACGGGTCAAAATTGAAGCTTTTGAGTAAGCAAAACTCTGTAAAAATGGCAATTTTGGTCACTGTGAGGGTTTAAAAAGTGGTTATTCAACATGAGGCATGATCCAATTGACATTTTGAATCATTTTTGGTACAGTCCAAAAAATCGATTTTCGGATGAAAAACGATGACTCCGGACATGTCGAACGTTCCCAAAATGGTCTATAATGATGAAATTTTAACATTTAATCTTTTGACTCTAAATGACTGTTGGATGTGAATTATGACTTTTTCAACTAAAATAAGTGTGTTTAAAGTCATTTCTGTGACTGAAACGGGTCAAAATTGAAGCTTTTGAGTAAGGAAAACTTTGTAAAAATGGCCATTTTGGTCACTGTGAGGGTTTAAAAAGTCGTTATTCAACATGAGGCACGCTCCAATTGACATTTTGAATCATTTTTGGTACAGTCCAAAAAATCGATTTTCGGAAGAAAAACGATGACTCCGGACATGTCGAACGTTCCCAAAATGGTCTTTAATGATGAAATTTTAACATTTAATCTTTTGACTCTAAATGACTGTTGGATGTGAATTATGACTTTTTCAACTAAAATAAGTGTGTTTAAAGTCATTTCTGTTCCTGAAACGGGTCAAAATTGAAGCTTTTTAGTAAGCAAAACTCTGTAAAAATGGCAATTTTGGACACTGTGAGGGTTTAAAAAGTGGTTATTCAACATGAGGCATGATCCAATTGACATTTTGAATCATTTTTGGTACAGTCCAAAAAATCAATTTTCGGATGAAAAACGATGACTCCGGACATGTCGAACGTTCCCAAAATGGTCTATAATGATGAAATTTTAACATTTAATCTTTTGACTCTAAATGACTGTTGGATGTGAATTATGACTTTTTCAACTAAAATAAGTGTGTTTAAAGTAATTTTTGTGACTGAAACGGGTCAAAATTGAAGCTTTTGAGTAATCAAAACTCTGTAAAAATGGCAATTTTGGTCACTGTGAGGGTTTAAAAAGTGGTTATTCAACATGAGGCATGATCCAATTGACATTTTGAATCATTTTTGGTACAGTCCAAAAAATCGATTTTCGGATGAAAAACGATGACTCCGGACATGTCGAACGTTCCCAAAATGGTCTATAATGATGAAATTTTAACATTTAATCTTTTGACTCTAAATGACTGTTGGATGTGAATTATGACTTTTTCAACTAAAATAAGTGTGTTTAAAGTCATTTCTGTGCCTGAAACGGGTCAAAATTGAAGCTTTTGAGTAAGCAAAACTCTGTAAAAATGGCAATTTTGGTCACTGTGAGGGTTTAAACAGTGGTTATTCAACATGAGGCATGATCCAATTGACATTTTGAATCATTTTTGGTACAGTCCAAAAAATCGATTTTCGGATGAAAAACGATGACTCCGGACATGTCGAACGTTCCCAAAATGGTCTATAATGATGAAATTTTAACATTTAATCTTTTGACTCTAAATGACTGTTGGATGTGAATTATGACTTTTTCAACTAAAATAAGTGTGTTTAAAGTCATTTCTGTGACTGAAACGGGTCAAAATTGAAGCTTTTGAGTAAGCAAAACTCTGTAAAAATGGCCATTTTGGTCACTGTGAGGGTTTAAAAAGTGGTTATTCAACATGAGGCACGATCCAATTGACATTTTGAATCATTTTTGGTACAGTCCAAAAAATCAATTTTCGGATGAAAAACGATGACTCCGGACATGTCGAACGTTCCCAAAATGGTCTATAATGATGAAATTTTAACATTTAATCTTTTGACTCTAAATGACTGTTGGATGTGCATTATGACTTTTTCAACTAAAATAAGTGTGTTTAAAGTAATTTTTGTGACTGAAAAGGGTCAAAATTGAATCTTTTGAGTAAGCAAAACTCTGTAAAAATGGCAATTTTGGTCACTGTGAGGGTTTAAAAAGTGGTTATTCAACATGAGGCACGATCCAATTGACATTTTGAATCATTTTTGGTACAGTCCAAAAAATCGATTTTCGGATGAAAAACGATGACTCCGGACATGTCGAACGTTCCCAAAATGGTCTATAATGATGAAATTTTAACATTTAATCTTTTGACTCTAAATGACTGTTGGATGTGAATTATGACTTTTTCAACTAAAATAAGTGTGTTTAAAGTCATTTCTGTGACTGAAACGGGTCAAAATTGAAGCTTTTGAGTAAGCAAAACTCTGTAAAAATGGCCATTTTGGTCACTGTGAGGGTTTAAAAAGTGGTTATTCAACATGAGGCACGATCCAATTGACATTTTGAATCATTTTTGGTACAGTCCAAAAAATCAATTTTCGGATGAAAAACGATGACTCCGGACATGTCGAACGTTCCCAAAATGGTCTATAATGATGAAATTTTAACATTTAATCTTTTGACTCTAAATGACTGTTGGATGTGCATTATGACTTTTTCAACTAAAATAAGTGTGTTTAAAGTCATTTCTGTGCCTGAAACGGGTCAAAATTGAAGCTTTTGAGTAAGCAAAACTCTGTAAAAATGGCAATTTTGGTCACTGTGAGGGTTTAGAAAGTGGTTATTCAACATGAGGCATGATCCAATTGACATTTTGAATCATTTTTGGTACAGTCTAAAAAATCGATTTTCGGATGAAAAACGATGACTCCGGACATGTCGAACGTTCCCAAAATGGTCTATAATGAGGAAATTTTAACATTTAATCTTTTGACTCTAAATGACTGTTGGATGTGAATTATGACTTTTTCAACTAAAATAAGTGTGTTTAAAGTCATTTCTGTGACTGAAACGGGTCAAAATTGAAGCTTTTGAGTAAGCAAAACTCTGTAAAAATGGCCATTTTGGTCACTGTGAGGGTTTAAAAATTGGTTATTCGACATGAGGCACGATCCAATTGACATTTTGAATCATTTTTGGTACAGTCCAAAAAATCGATTTTCGGATGAAAAACGATGACTCCGGACATGTCGAACGTTCCCAAAATGGTCTATAATGATGAAATTTTAACATTTAATCTTTTGACTCTAAATGACTGTTGGATGTGAATTATGACTTTTTCAACTATAATAAGTGTGTTTAAAGTAATTTTTGTGACTGAAACGGGTCAAAATTGAAGCTTTTGAGTAATCAAAACTCTGTAAAAATGGCAATATTGGTCACTGTGAGGGTTTAAAAAGTGGTTATTCAACATGAGGCATGATCCAATTGACATTTTGAATCATTTTTGGTGCAGTCCAAAAAATCGATTTTCGGATGAAAAACGATGACTCCGGACATGTCGAACGTTCCCAAAATGGTCTATAATGATGAAATTTTAATATTTAATCTTTTGACTCTAAATGACTGTTGGATGTGAATTATGACATTTCAACTAAAATAAGTGTGTTTAAAGTCATTTCTGTGCCTGAAACGGGTCAAAATTGAAGCTTTTGAGTAAGCAAAACTCTGTAAAAATGGCAATTTTGGTCACTGTGAGGGTTTAAAAAGTGGTTATTCAACATGAGGCATGATCCAATTGACATTTTGAATCATTTTTGGTACAGTCCAAAAAATCGATTTTCGGATGAAAAACGATGACTCCGGACATGTCGAACGTTCCCAAAATGGTCTATAATGATGAAATTTTAACATTTAATCTTTTGACTCTAAATGACTGTTGGATGTGAATTATGACTTTTTCAACTAAAATAAGTGTGTTTAAAGTCATTTCTGTGACTGAAACGGGTCAAAATTGAAGCTTTTGAGTAAGGAAAACTTTGTAAAAATGGCCATTTTGGTCACTGTGAGGGTTTAAAAAGTCGTTATTCAACATGAGGCACGCTCCAATTGACATTTTGAATCATTTTTGGTACAGTCCAAAAAATCGATTTTCGGAAGAAAAACGATGACTCCGGACATGTCGAACGTTCCCAAAATGGTCTTTAATGATGAAATTTTAACATTTAATCTTTTGACTCTAAATGACTGTTGGATGTGAATTATGACTTTTTCAACTAAAATAAGTGTGTTTAAAGTCATTTCTGTTCCTGAAACGGGTCAAAATTGAAGCTTTTTAGTAAGCAAAACTCTGTAAAAATGGCAATTTTGGACACTGTGAGGGTTTAAAAAGTGGTTATTCAACATGAGGCATGATCCAATTGACATTTTGAATCATTTTTGGTACAGTCCAAAAAATCAATTTTCGGATGAAAAACGATGACTCCGGACATGTCGAACGTTCCCAAAATGGTCTATAATGATGAAATTTTAACATTTAATCTTTTGACTCTAAATGACTGTTGGATGTGAATTATGACTTTTTCAACTAAAATAAGTGTGTTTAAAGTAATTTTTGTGACTGAAACGGGTCAAAATTGAAGCTTTTGAGTAATCAAAACTCTGTAAAAATGGCAATTTTGGTCACTGTGAGGGTTTAAAAAGTGGTTATTCAACATGAGGCATGATCCAATTGACATTTTGAATCATTTTTGGTACAGTCCAAAAAATCGATTTTCGGATGAAAAACGATGACTCCGGACATGTCGAACGTTCCCAAAATGGTCTATAATGATGAAATTTTAACATTTAATCTTTTGACTCTAAATGACTGTTGGATGTGAATTATGACTTTTTCAACTAAAATAAGTGTGTTTAAAGTCATTTCTGTGCCTGAAACGGGTCAAAATTGAAGCTTTTGAGTAAGCAAAACTCTGTAAAAATGGCAATTTTGGTCACTGTGAGGGTTTAAACAGTGGTTATTCAACATGAGGCATGATCCAATTGACATTTTGAATCATTTTTGGTACAGTCCAAAAAATCGATTTTCGGATGAAAAACGATGACTCCGGACATGTCGAACGTTCCCAAAATGGTCTATAATGATGAAATTTTAACATTTAATCTTTTGACTCTAAATGACTGTTGGATGTGAAGTATGACTTTTTCAACTAAAATAAGTGTGTTTAAAGTCATTTCTGTGCCTGAAACGGGTCAAAATTGAAGCTTTTGAGTAAGCAAAACTCTGTAAAAATGGCCATTTTGGTCACTGTGAGGGTTTAAAAAGTGGTTATTCAACATGAGGCATGATCCAATTGACATTTTGAATCATTTTTGGTACAGTCCAAAAAATCGATTTTCGGATGAAAAACGATGACTCCGGACATGTCGAACGTTCCCAAAATGGTCTATAATGATGAAATTTTAACATTTAATCTTTTGACTCTAAATGACTGTTGGATGTGAATTATGACTTTTTCAACTAAAATAAGTGTGTTTAAAGTCATTTCTGTGCCTGAAACGGGTCAAAATTGAAGCTTTTGAGTAAGCAAAACTCTGTAAAAATGGCAATTTTGGTCACTGTGAGGGTTTAAAAAGTGGTTATTCAACATGAGGCATGATCCAATTGACATTTTGAATCATTTTTGGTACAGTCCAAAAAATCGATTTTCGGATGAAAAACGATGACTCCGGACATGTCGAACGTTCCCAAAATGGTCTATAATGATGAAATTTTAACATTTAATCTTTTGACTCTAAATGACTGTTGGATGTGAATTATGACTTTTTCAACTAAAATAAGTGTGTTTAAAGTCATTTCTGTGACTGAAACGGGTCAAAATTGAAGCTTTTGAGTAAGCAAAACTCTGTAAAAATGGCAATTTTGGTCACTGTGAGGGTTTAAAAAGTGGTTATTCAACATGAGGCATGATCCAATTGACATTTTAAATCATTTTTGGTACAGTCCAAAAAATCGATTTTCGGATGAAAAACGATGACTCCGGACATGTCGAACTTTCCCAAAATGGTCTATAATGATGAAATTTTACCATTTAATCTTTTGACTCTAAATGACTGTTGGATGTGAAGTATGACTTTTTCAACTAAAATAAGTGTGTTTAAAGTCATTTCTGTGCCTGAAACGGGTCAAAATTGAAGCTTTTGAGTAAGCAAAACTCTGTAAAAATGGCAATTTTGGTCACTGTGAGGGTTTAAAAAGTGGTTATTCAACATGAGGCACGATCCAATTGACATTTTGAATCATTTTTGGTACAGTCCACAAAAATCAATTTTCGGATGAAAAACGATGACTCCGGACATGTCGAACGTTCCCAAAATGGTCTATAATGATGAAATTTTAACATTTAATCTTTTGACTCTAAATGACTGTTGGATGTGAATTATGACTTTTTCAACTAAAATAAGTGTGTTTAATGTCATTTCTGTGCCTGAAACGGGTCAAAATAGAAGCTTTTGAGTAAGCAAAACTCTGTAAAAATGGCAATTTTGGTCACTGTGAGGGTTTAAAAAGTGGTTATTCAACATGAGGCATGATCCAATTGACATTTTAAATCATTTTTGGTACAGTCCAAAAAATCGATTTTCGGATGAAAAACGATGACTCCGGACATGTCGAACTTTCCCAAAATGGTCTATAATGATGAAATTTTACCATTTAATCTTTTGACTCTAAATGACTGTTGGATGTGAAGTATGACTTTTTCAACTAAAATAAGTGTGTTTAAAGTCATTTCTGTGCCTGAAACGGGTCAAAATTGAAGCTTTTGAGTAAGCAAAACTCTGTAAAAATGGCAATTTTGGTCACTGTGAGGGTTTAAAAAGTGGTTATCCAACATGAGGCACGATCCAATTGACATTTTGAATCATTTTTGGTACAGTCCAAAAAATCGATTTTCGGATGAAAAACGATGACTCCGGACATGTCGAACGTTCCCAAAATGGTCTTTAATGATGAAATTTTAACATTTAATCTTTTGACTCTAAATGACTGTTGGATGTGAATTATGACTTTTTCAACTAAAATAAGTGTGTTTAAAGTCATTTCTGTGCCTGAAACGGGTCAAAATTGAAGCTTTTGAGTAAGCAAAACTCTGTAAAAATGGCAATTTTGGTCACTGTGAGGGTTTAAAAAGTGGTTATTCAACATGAGGCATGATCCAATTGACATTTTGAATCATTTTTGGTACAGTCCAAAAAATCGATTTTCGGATGAAAAACGATGACTCCGGACATGTCGAACGTTCCCAAAATGGTCTATAATGATGAAATTTTAACATTTAATCTTTTGACTCTAAATGACTGTTGGATGTGAATTATGACTTTTTCAACTAAAATAAGTGTGTTTAAAGTCATTTCTGTGACTGAAACGGGTCAAAATTGAAGCTTTTGAGTAAGCAAAACTCTGTAAAAATGGCCATTTTGGTCACTGTGAGGGTTTAAAAAGTGGTCATTCAACATGAGGCACGATCCAATTGACATTTTGAATCATTTTTGGTACAGTCCAAAAAATCAATTTTCGGATGAAAAACGATGACTCCGGACATGTCGAACGTTCCCAAAATGGTCTATAATGATGAAATTTTAACATTTAATCTTTTGACTCTAAATGACTGTTGGATGTGAATTATGACTTTTTCAACTAAAATAAGTGTGTTTAAAGTCATTTCTGTGACTGAAACGGGTCAAAATTGAAGCTTTTGAGTAAGCAAAACTCTGTAAAAATGGCCATTTTGGTCACTGTGAGGGTTTAAAAATTGGTTATTCGACATGAGGCACGATCCAATTGACATTTTGAATCATTTTTGGTACAGTCCAAAAAATCGATTTTCGGATGAAAAACGATGACTCCGGACATGTCGAACGTTCCCAAAATGGTCTATAATGATGAAATTTTAACATTTAATCTTTTGACTCTAAATGACTGTTGGATGT
The DNA here is from genome assembly GCF_964263255.1 of Lissotriton vulgaris. Taxonomy (NCBI): domain Eukaryota; kingdom Metazoa; phylum Chordata; class Amphibia; order Caudata; family Salamandridae; genus Lissotriton; species Lissotriton vulgaris. Next base: position 131,014 of record NW_028243082.1, on the reverse strand, counting down.
GAATTATGACTTTTTCAACTAAAATAAGTGTGTTTAAAGTAATTTTTGTGACTGAAACGGGTCAAAATTGAAGCTTTTGAGTAATCAAAACTCTGTAAAAATGGCAATTTTGGTCACTGTGAGGGTTTAAAAAGTGGTTATTCAACATGAGGCATGATCCAATTGACATTTTGAATCATTTTTGGTACAGTCCAAAAAATCGATTTTCGGATGAAAAACGATGACTCCGGACATGTCGAACGTTCCCAAAATGGTCTATAATGATGAAATTTTAATATTTAATCTTTTGACTCTAAATGACTGTTGGATGTGAATTGTGACTTTTTCAACTAAAATAAGTGTGTTTAAAGTCATTTCTGTGCCTGAAACGGATCAAAATTGATGCTTTTGAGTAAGCAAAACTCTGTAAAAATGGCCATTTTGGTCACTGTGAGGGTTTAAAAATTGGTTATTCGACATGAGGCACGATCCAATTGACATTTTGAATCATTTTTGGTACAGTCCAAAAAATCGATTTTCGGATGAAAAACGATGACTCCGGACATGTCGAACGTTCCCAAAATGGTCTATAATGATGAAATTTTAACATTTAATCTTTTGACTCTAAATGACTGTTGGATGTGAATTATGACTTTTTCAACTAAAATAAGTGTGTTTAAAGTAATTTTTGTGACTGAAACGGGTCAAAATTGAAGCTTTTGAGTAATCAAAACTCTGTAAAAATGGCAATTTTGGTCACTGTGAGGGTTTAAAAAGTGGTTATTCAACATGAGGCATGATCCAATTGACATTTTGAATCATTTTTGGTACAGTCCAAAAAATCGATTTTCGGATGAAAAACGATGACTCCGGACATGTCGAACGTTCCCAAAATGGTCTATAATGATGAAATTTTAATATTTAATCTTTTGACTCTAAATGACTGTTGGATGTGAATTGTGACTTTTTCAACTAAAATAAGTGTGTTTAAAGTCATTTCTGTGCCTGAAACGGGTCAAAATTGATGCTTTTGAGTAAGCAAAACTCTTTAAAAATGGCAATTTTGGTCACTGTGAGGGTTTAAAAAGTGGTTATTCAACATGAGGCATGATCCAATTGACATTTTGAATCATTTTTGGTACAGTCCAAAAAATCGATTTTCGGATGAAAAACGATGACTCCGGACATGTCGAACGTTCCCAAAATGGTCTATAATGATGAAATTTTAACATTTAATCTTTTGACTCTAAATGACTGTTGGATGTGAATTATGACTTTTTCAACTAAAATAAGTGTGTTTAAAGTAATTTCTGTGACTGAAACGGGTCAAAATTGAAGCTTTTGAGTAAGCAAAACTTTGTAAAAATGGCCATTTTGGTCACTGTGAGGGTTTAAAAAGTCGTTATTCAACATGAGGCACGATCCAATTGACATTTTGAATCATTTTTGGTACAGTCCAAAAAATCGATTTTCGGATGAACAACGATGACTCCGGACATGTCGAACGTTCCCAAAATGGTCTATAATGATGAAATTTTAACATTTAATCTTTTGACTCTAAATGACTGTTGGATGTGCATTATGACTTTTTCAACTAAAATAAGTGTGTTTAAAGTCATTTCTGTGCCTGAAACGGGTCAAAATTGAAGCTTTTGAGTAAGCAAAACTCTGTAAAAATGGCAATTTTGGTCACTGTGAGGGTTTAGAAAGTGGTTATTCAACATGAGGCATGATCCAATTGACATTTTGAATCGTTTTTGGTACAGTCTAAAAAATCGATTTTCGGATGAAAAACGATGACTCCGGACATGTCGAACGTTCCCAAAATGGTCTATAATGAGGAAATTTTAACATTTAATCTTTTGACTCTAAATGACTGTTGGATGTGAATTATGACTTTTTCAACTAAAATAAGTGTGTTTAAAGTCATTTCTGTGACTGAAACGGGTAAAAATTGAAGCTTTTGAGTAAGCAAAACTCTGTAAAAATGGCCATTTTGGTCACTGTGAGGGTTTAAAAATTGGTTATTCGACATGAGGCACGATCCAATTGACATTTTGAATCATTTTTGGTACAGTCCAAAAAATCGATTTTCGGATGAAAAACGATGACTCCGGACATGTCGAACGTTCCCAAAATGGTCTATAATGATGAAATTTTAACATTTAATCTTTTGACTCTAAATGACTGTTGGATGTGAATTATGACTTTTTCAACTAAAATAAGTGTGTTTAAAGTAATTTTTGTGACTGAAACGGGTCAAAATTGAAGCTTTTGAGTAATCAAAACTCTGTAAAAATGGCAATTTTGGTCACTGTGAGGGTTTAAAAAGTGGTTATTCAACATGAGGCATGATCCAATTGACATTTTGAATCATTTTTGGTGCAGTCCAAAAAATCGATTTTCGGATGAAAAACGATGACTCCGGACATGTCGAACGTTCCCAAAATGGTCTATAATGATGAAATTTTAATATTTAATCTTTTGACTCTAAATGACTGTTGGATGTGAATTATGACATTTCAACTAAAATAAGTGTGTTTAAAGTCATTTCTGTGCCTGAAACGGGTCAAAATTGAAGCTTTTGAGTAAGCAAAACTCTGTAAAAATGGCAATTTTGGTCACTGTGAGGGTTTAAAAAGTGGTTATTCAACATGAGGCATGATCCAATTGACATTTTGAATCATTTTTGGTACAGTCCAAAAAAATCGATTTTCGGATGAAAAACGATGACTCCGGACATGTCGAACGTTCCCAAAATGGTCTATAATGATGAAATTTTAACATTTAATCTTTTGACTCTAAATGACTGTTGGATGTGCATTAGGACTTTTTCAACTAAAATAAGTGTGTTTAAAGTCATTTCTGTGCCTGAAACGGGTCAAAATTGAAGCTTTTGAGTAAGCAAAACTCTGTAAAAATGGCAATTTTGGTCACTGTGAGGGTTTAAAAAGTGGTTATTCAACATGAGGCACGATCCAATTGACATTTTGAATCATTTTTGGTACAGTCTAAAAAATCGATTTTCGGATGAAAAACGATGACTCCGGACATGTCGAACGTTCCCAAAATGGTCTATAATGATGAAATTTTAACATTTAATCTTTTGACTCTAAATGACTGTTGGATGTGAATTATGACTTTTTCAACTAAAATAAGTGTGTTTAAAGTCATTTCTGTGACTGAAACGGGTCAAAATTGAAGCTTTTGAGTAAGCAAAACTCTGTAAAAATGGCAATTTTGGTCACTGTGAGGGTTTAAAAAGTGGTTATTCAACATGAGGCATGATCCAATTGACATTTTGAATCATTTTTGGTACAGTTTAAAAAATCGATTTTCGGATGAAAAACGATGACTCCGGACATGTCGAACGTTCCCAAAATGGTCTATAATGATGAAATTTTAACATTTAATCTTTTGACTCTCAATGACTGTTGGATGTGAATTATGACTTTTTCAACTAAAATAAGTGTGTTTAAAGTCATTTCTGTGCCTGAAACGGGTCAAAATTGAAGCTTTTGAGTAAGCAAAACTCTGTAAAAATGGCCATTTTGGTCACTGTGAGGGTTTAAAAAGTAGTTATTCAACATGAGGCACGATCCAATTGACATTTTGAATCATTTTTGGTACAGTCCAAAAAATCAATTTTCGGATGAAAAACGATGACTCCGGACATGTCGAACGTTCCCAAAATGGTCTATAATGATGAAATTTTAACATTTAATCTTTTGACTCTAAATGACTGTTGGATGTGAATTATGACTTTTTCAACTAAAATAAGTGTGTTTAAAGTAATTTTTGTGACTGAAACAGGTCAAAATTGAATCTTTTGAGTAAGCAAAACTCTGTAAAAATGGCAATTTTGGTCACTGTGAGGGTTTAAAAAGTGGTTATTCAACATGAGGCATGATCCAATTGACATTTTGAATCATTTTTGGTGCAGTCCAAAAAATCGATTTTCGGATGAAAAACGATGACTCCGGACATGTCGAACGTTCCCAAAATGGTCTATAATGATGAAATTTTAATATTTAATCTTTTGACTCTAAATGACTGTTGGATGTGAATTATGACTTTTTCAACTAAAATAAGTGTGTTTAAAGTCATTTCTGTGACTGAAACGGGTAAAAATTGAAGCTTTTGAGTAAGCAAAACTCTGTAAAAATGGCCATTTTGGTCACTGTGAGGGTTTAAAAATTGGTTATTCGACATGAGGCACGATCCAATTGACATTTTGAATCATTTTTGGTACAGTCCAAAAAATCGATTTTCGGATGAAAAACGATGACTCCGGACATGTCGAACGTTCCCAAAATGGTCTATAATGATGAAATTTTAACATTTAATCTTTTGACTCTAAATGACTGTTGGATGTGAATTATGACTTTTTCAACTAAAATAAGTGTGTTTAAAGTAATTTTTGTGACTGAAACGGGTCAAAATTGAAGCTTTTGAGTAATCAAAACTCTGTAAAAATGGCAATTTTGGTCACTGTGAGGGTTTAAAAAGTGGTTATTCAACATGAGGCATGATCCAATTGACATTTTGAATCATTTTTGGTGCAGTCCAAAAAATCGATTTTCGGATGAAAAACGATGACTCCGGACATGTCGAACGTTCCCAAAATGGTCTATAATGATGAAATTTTAATATTTAATCTTTTGACTCTAAATGACTGTTGGATGTGAATTATGACATTTCAACTAAAATAAGTGTGTTTAAAGTCATTTCTGTGCCTGAAACGGGTCAAAATTGAAGCTTTTGAGTAAGCAAAACTCTGTAAAAATGGCAATTTTGGTCACTGTGAGGGTTTAAAAAGTGGTTATTCAACATGAGGCATGATCCAATTGACATTTTGAATCATTTTTGGTACAGTCCAAAAAATCGATTTTCGGATGAAAAACGATGACTCCGGACATGTCGAACGTTCCCAAAATGGTCTATAATGATGAAATTTTAACATTTAATCTTTTGACTCTAAATGACTGTTGGATGTGAATTATGACTTTTTCAACTAAAATAAGTGTGTTTAAAGTCATTTCTGTGACTGAAACGGGTCAAAATTGAAGCTTTTGAGTAAGCAAAACTTTGTAAAAATGGCCATTTTGGTCACTGTGAGGGTTTAAAAAGTGGTTATTCAACATGAGGCATGATCCAATTGACATTTTGAATCATTTTTGGTACAGTCCAAAAAAATCGATTTTCGGATGAAAAACGATGACTCCGGACATGTCGAACGTTCCCAAAATGGTCTATAATGATGAAATTTTAACATTTAATCTTTTGACTCTAAATGACTGTTGGATGTGCATTAGGACTTTTTCAACTAAAATAAGTGTGTTTAAAGTCATTTCTGTGCCTGAAACGGGTCAAAATTGAAGCTTTTGAGTAAGCAAAACTCTGTAAAAATGGCAATTTTGGTCACTGTGAGGGTTTAAAAAGTGGTTATTCAACATGAGGCACGATCCAATTGACATTTTGAATCATTTTTGGTACAGTCTAAAAAATCGATTTTCGGATGAAAAACGATGACTCCGGACATGTCGAACGTTCCCAAAATGGTCTATAATGATGAAATTTTAACATTTAATCTTTTGACTCTAAATGACTGTTGGATGTGAATTATGACTTTTTCAACTAAAATAAGTGTGTTTAAAGTCATTTCTGTGACTGAAACGGGTCAAAATTGAAGCTTTTGAGTAAGCAAAACTCTGTAAAAATGGCAATTTTGGTCACTGTGAGGGTTTAAAAAGTGGTTATTCAACATGAGGCATGATCCAATTGACATTTTGAATCATTTTTGGTACAGTTTAAAAAATCGATTTTCGGATGAAAAACGATGACTCCGGACATGTCGAACGTTCCCAAAATGGTCTATAATGATGAAATTTTAACATTTAATCTTTTGACTCTCAATGACTGTTGGATGTGAATTATGACTTTTTCAACTAAAATAAGTGTGTTTAAAGTCATTTCTGTGCCTGAAACGGGTCAAAATTGAAGCTTTTGAGTAAGCAAAACTCTGTAAAAATGGCCATTTTGGTCACTGTGAGGGTTTAAAAAGTAGTTATTCAACATGAGGCACGATCCAATTGACATTTTGAATCATTTTTGGTACAGTCCAAAAAATCAATTTTCGGATGAAAAACGATGACTCCGGACATGTCGAACGTTCCCAAAATGGTCTATAATGATGAAATTTTAACATTTAATCTTTTGACTCTAAATGACTGTTGGATGTGAATTATGACTTTTTCAACTAAAATAAGTGTGTTTAAAGTAATTTTTGTGACTGAAACAGGTCAAAATTGAATCTTTTGAGTAAGCAAAACTCTGTAAAAATGGCAATTTTGGTCACTGTGAGGGTTTAAAAAGTGGTTATTCAACATGAGGCACGATCCAATTGACATTTTGAATCATTTTTGGTACAGTCCAAAAAATCGATTTTCGGATGAAAAACGATGACTCCGGACATGTCGAACGTTCCCAAAATGGTCTATAATGATGAAATTTTAACATTTAATCTTTTGACTCTAAATGACTGTTGGATGTGAATTATGACTTTTTCAACTAAAATAAGTGTGTTTAAAGTCATTTCTGTGCCTGAAACGGGTCAAACTTGAAGCTTTTGAGTAAGCAAAACTCTGTAAAAATGGCAATTTTGGTCACTGTGAGGGTTTAAAAAGTGGTTATTCAACATGAGGCATGATCCAATTGACATTTTGAATCATTTTTGGTACAGTCCAAAAAATCGATTTTCGGATGAAAAACGATGACTCCGGACATGTCGAACGTTCCCAAAATGGTCTATAATGATGAAATTTTAACATTTAATCTTTTGACTCTAAATGACTGTTGGATGTGAATTATGACTTTTTCAACTAAAATAAGTGTGTTTAAAGTCATTTCTGTGACTGAAACGGGTCAAAATTGAAGCTTTTGAGTAAGCAAAACTCTGTAAAAATGGCCATTTTGGTCACTGTGAGGGTTTAAAAAGTGGTTATTCAACATGAGGCACGATCCAATTGACATTTTGAATCATTTTTGGTACAGTCCAAAAAATCAATTTTCGGATGAAAAACGATGACTCCGGACATGTCGAACGTTCCCAAAATGGTCTATAATGATGAAATTTTAACATTTAATCTTTTGACTCTAAATGACTGTTGGATGTGCATTATGACTTTTTCAACTAAAATAAGTGTGTTTAAAGTCATTTCTGTGCCTGAAACGGGTCAAAATTGAAGCTTTTGAGTAAGCAAAACTCTGTAAAAATGGCAATTTTGGTCACTGTGAGGGTTTAGAAAGTGGTTATTCAACATGAGGCATGATCCAATTGACATTTTGAATCATTTTTGGTACAGTCTAAAAAATCGATTTTCGGATGAAAAACGATGACTCCGGACATGTCGAACGTTCCCAAAATGGTCTATAATGAGGAAATTTTAACATTTAATCTTTTGACTCTAAATGACTGTTGGATGTGAATTATGACTTTTTCAACTAAAATAAGTGTGTTTAAAGTCATTTCTGTGACTGAAACGGGTCAAAATTGAAGCTTTTGAGTAAGCAAAACTCTGTAAAAATGGCCATTTTGGTCACTGTGAGGGTTTAAAAATTGGTTATTCGACATGAGGCACGATCCAATTGACATTTTGAATCATTTTTGGTACAGTCCAAAAAATCGATTTTCGGATGAAAAACGATGACTCCGGACATGTCGAACGTTCCCAAAATGGTCTATAATGATGAAATTTTAACATTTAATCTTTTGACTCTAAATGACTGTTGGATGTGAATTATGACTTTTTCAACTATAATAAGTGTGTTTAAAGTAATTTTTGTGACTGAAACGGGTCAAAATTGAAGCTTTTGAGTAATCAAAACTCTGTAAAAATGGCAATATTGGTCACTGTGAGGGTTTAAAAAGTGGTTATTCAACATGAGGCATGATCCAATTGACATTTTGAATCATTTTTGGTGCAGTCCAAAAAATCGATTTTCGGATGAAAAACGATGACTCCGGACATGTCGAACGTTCCCAAAATGGTCTATAATGATGAAATTTTAATATTTAATCTTTTGACTCTAAATGACTGTTGGATGTGAATTATGACATTTCAACTAAAATAAGTGTGTTTAAAGTCATTTCTGTGCCTGAAACGGGTCAAAATTGAAGCTTTTGAGTAAGCAAAACTCTGTAAAAATGGCAATTTTGGTCACTGTGAGGGTTTAAAAAGTGGTTATTCAACATGAGGCATGATCCAATTGACATTTTGAATCATTTTTGGTACAGTCCAAAAAATCGATTTTCGAATGAAAAACGATGACTCCGGACATGTCGAACGTTCCCAAAATGGTCTATAATGATGAAATTTTAACATTTAATCTTTTGACTCTAAATGACTGTTGGATGTGAATTATGACTTTTTCAACTAAAATAAGTGTGTTTAAAGTCATTTCTGTGACTGAAACGGGTCAAAATTGAAGCTTTTGAGTAAGCAAAACTTTGTAAAAATGGCCATTTTGGTCACTGTAAGGGTTTAAAAAGTCGTTATTCAACATGAGGCACGATCCAATTGACATTTTGAATCATTTTTGGTACAGTCCAAAAAATCGATTTTCGGAAGAAAAACGATGACTCCGGACATGTCGAACGTTCCCAAAATGGTCTTTAATGATGAAATTTTAACATTTAATCTTTTGACTCTAAATGACTGTTGGATGTGAATTATGACTTTTTCAACTAAAATAAGTGTGTTTAAAGTCATTTCTGTTCCTGAAACGGGTCAAAATTGAAGCTTTTTAGTAAGCAAAACTCTGTAAAAATGGCAATTTTGGACACTGTGAGGGTTTAAAAAGTGGTTATTCAACATGAGGCATGATCCAATTGACATTTTGAATCATTTTTGGTACAGTCCAAAAAATCAATTTTCGGATGAAAAACGATGACTCCGGACATGTCGAACGTTCCCAAAATGGTCTATAATGATGAAATTTTAACATTTAATCTTTTGACTCTAAATGACTGTTGGATGTGAATTATGACTTTTTCAACTAAAATAAGTGTGTTTAAAGTAATTTTTGTGACTGAAACGGGTCAAAATTGAAGCTTTTGAGTAATCAAAACTCTGTAAAAATGGCAATTTTGGTCACTGTGAGGGTTTAAAAAGTGGTTATTCAACATGAGGCATGATCCAATTGACATTTTGAATCATTTTTGGTACAGTCCAAAAAATCGATTTTCGGATGAAAAACGATGACTCCGGACATGTCGAACGTTCCCAAAATGGTCTATAATGATGAAATTTTAACATTTAATCTTTTGACTCTAAATGACTGTTGGATGTGAATTATGACTTTTTCAACTAAAATAAGTGTGTTTAAAGTCATTTCTGTGCCTGAAACGGGTCAAAATTGAAGCTTTTGAGTAAGCAAAACTCTGTAAAAATGGCAATTTTGGTCACTGTGAGGGTTTAAACAGTGGTTATTCAACATGAGGCATGATCCAATTGACATTTTGAATCATTTTTGGTACAGTCCAAAAAAATCGATTTTCGGATGAAAAACGATGACTCCGGACATGTCGAACGTTCCCAAAATGGTCTATAATGATGAAATTTTAACATTTAATCTTTTGACTCTAAATGACTGTTGGATGTGAAGTATGACTTTTTCAACTAAAATAAGTGTGTTTAAAGTCATTTCTGTGCCTGAAACGGGTCAAAATTGAAGCTTTTGAGTAAGCAAAACTCTGTAAAAATGGCAATTTTGGTCACTGTGAGGGTTTAAAAAGTGGTTATTCAACATGAGGCATGATCCAATTGACATTTTGAATCATTTTTGGTACAGTCCAAAAAATCGATTTTCGGATGAAAAACGATGACTCCGGACATGTCGAACGTTCCCAAAATGGTCTATAATGATGAAATTTTAACATTTAATCTTTTGACTCTAAATGACTGTTGGATGTGAATTATGACTTTTTCAACTAAAATAAGTGTGTTTAAAGTCATTTCTGTGCCTGAAACGGGTCAAAATTGAAGCTTTTGAGTAAGCAAAACTCTGTAAAAATGGCAATTTTGGTCACTGTGAGGGTTTAAAAAGTGGTTATTCAACATGAGGCATGATCCAATTGACATTTTAAATCATTTTTCGTACAGTCCAAAAAATCGATTTTCGGATGAAAAACGATGACTCCGGACATGTCGAACTTTCCCAAAATGGTCTATAATGATGAAATTTTACCATTTAATCTTTTGACTCTAAATGACTGTTGGATGTGAAGTATGACTTTTTCAACTAAAATAAGTGTGTTTAAAGTCATTTCTGTGCCTGAAACGGGTCAAAATTGAAGCTTTTGAGTAAGCAAAACTCTGTAAAAATGGCAATTTTGGTCACTGTGAGGGTTTAAAAAGTGGTTATTCAACATGAGGCACGATCCAATTGACATTTTGAATCATTTTTGGTACAGTCCACAAAAATCAATTTTCGGATGAAAAACGATGACTCCGGACATGTCGAACGTTCCCAAAATGGTCTATAATGATGAAATTTTAACATTTAATCTTTTGACTCTAAATGACTGTTGGATGTGAATTATGACTTTTTCAACTAAAATAAGTGTGTTTAATGTCATTTCTGTGCCTGAAACGGGTCAAAATAGAAGCTTTTGAGTAAGCAAAACTCTGTAAAAATGGCAATTTTGGTCACTGTGAGGGTTTAAAAAGTGGTTATTCAACATGAGGCATGATCCAATTGACATTTTAAATCATTTTTGGTACAGTCCAAAAAATCGATTTTCGGATGAAAAACGATGACTCCGGACATGTCGAACTTTCCCAAAATGGTCTATAATGATGAAATTTTACCATTTAATCTTTTGACTCTAAATGACTGTTGGATGTGAAGTATGACTTTTTCAACTAAAATAAGTGTGTTTAAAGACATTTCTGTGCCTGAAACGGGTCAAAATTGAAGCTTTTGAGTAAGCAAAACTCTGTAAAAATGGCAATTTTGGTCACTGTGAGGGTTTAAAAAGTGGTTATCCAACATGAGGCACGATCCAATTGACATTTTGAATCATTTTTGGTACAGTCCAAAAAATCGATTTTCGGATGAAAAACGATGACTCCGGACATGTCGAACGTTCCCAAAATGGTCTTTAATGATGAAATTTTAACATTTAATCTTTTGACTCTAAATGACTGTTGGATGTGAATTATGACTTTTTCAACTAAAATAAGTGTGTTTAAAGTCATTTCTGTGCCTGAAACGGGTCAAAATTGAAGCTTTTGAGTAAGCAAAACTCTGTAAAAATGGCAATTTTGGTCACTGTGAGGGTTTAAAAAGTGGTTATTCAACATGAGGCATGATCCAATTGACATTTTGAATCATTTTTGGTACAGTCCAAAAAATCGATTTTCGGATGAAAAACGATGACTCCGGACATGTCGAACGTTCCCAAAATGGTCTATAATGATGAAATTTTAACATTTAATCTTTTGACTCTAAATGACTGTTGGATGTGAATTATGACTTTTTCAACTAAAATAAGTGTGTTTAAAGTCATTTCTGTGACTGAAACGGGTCAAAATTGAAGCTTTTGAGTAAGCAAAACTCTGTAAAAATGGCCATTTTGGTCACTGTGAGGGTTTAAAAAGTGGTCATTCAACATGAGGCACGATCCAATTGACATTTTGAATCATTTTTGGTACAGTCCAAAAAATCAATTTTCGGATGAAAAACGATGACTCCGGACATGTCGAACGTTCCCAAAATGGTCTATAATGATGAAATTTTAACATTTAATCTTTTGACTCTAAATGACTGTTGGATGTGCATTATGACTTTTTCAACTAAAATAAGTGTGTTTAAAGTCATTTCTGTGCCTGAAACGGGTCAAAATTGAAGCTTTTGAGTAAGCAAAACTCTGTAAAAATGGCAATTTTGGTTACTGTGAGGGTTTAAAAAGTGGTTATTCAACATGAGGCATGATCCAATTGACATTTTGAATCATTTTTGGTACAGTCTAAAAAATCGATTTTCGGATGAAAAACGATGACTCCGGACATGTCGAACGTTCCCAAAATGGTCTATAATGATGAAATTTTAACATTTAATCTTTTGACTCTAAATGACTGTTGGATGTGAATTATGACTTTTTCAACTAAAATAAGTGTGTTTAAAGTCATTTCTGTGACTGAAACGGGTCAAAATTGAAGCTTTTGAGTAAGCAAAACTCTGTAAAAATGGCCATTTTGGTCACTGTGAGGGTTTAAAAATTGGTTATTCGACATGAGGCACGATCCAATTGACATTTTGAATCATTTTTGGTACAGTCCAAAAAATCGATTTTCGGATGAAAAACGATGACTCCGGACATGTCGAACGTTCCCAAAATGGTCTATAATGATGAAATTTTAACATTTAATCTTTTGACTCTAAATGACTGTTGGATGTGAATTATGACTTTTTCAACTAAAATAAGTGTGTTTAAAGTAATTTTTGTGACTGAAACGGGTCAAAATTGAAGCTTTTGAGTAATCAAAACTCTGTAAAAATGGCAATTTTGGTCACTGTGAGGGTTTAAAAAGTGGTTATTCAACATGAGGCATGATCCAATTGACATTTTGAATCATTTTTGGTACAGTCCAAAAAATCGATTTTCGGATGAAAAACGATGACTCCGGACATGTCGAACGTTCCCAAAATGGTCTATAATGATGAAATTTTAATATTTAATCTTTTGACTCTAAATGACTGTTGGATGTGAATTGTGACTTTTTCAACTAAAATAAGTGTGTTTAAAGTCATTTCTGTGCCTGAAACGGATCAAAATTGATGCTTTTGAGTAAGCAAAACTCTTTAAAAATGGCAATTTTGGTCACTGTGAGGGTTTAAAAAGTGGTTATTCAACATGAGGCATGATCCAATTGACATTTTGAATCATTTTTGGTACAGTCCAAAAAATCGATTTTCGGATGAAAAACGATGACTCCGGACATGTCGAACGTTCCCAAAATGGTCTATAATGATGAAATTTTAACATTTAATCTTTTGACTCTAAATGACTGTTGGATGTGAATTATGACTTTTTCAACTAAAATAAGTGTGTTTAAAGTAATTTCTGTGACTGAAACGGGTCAAAATTGAAGCTTTTGAGTAAGCAAAACTTTGTAAAAATGGCCATTTTGGTCACTGTGAGGGTTTAAAAAGTCGTTATTCAACATGAGGCATGATCCAATTGACATTTTGAATCATTTTTGGTACAGTCCAAAAAATCGATTTTCGGATGAACAACGATGACTCCGGACATGTCGAACGTTCCCAAAATGGTCTATAATGATGAAATTTTAACATTTAATCTTTTGACTCTAAATGACTGTTGGATGTGCATTATGACTTTTTCAACTAAAATAAGTGTGTTTAAAGTCATTTCTGTGCCTGAAACGGGTCAAAATTGAAGCTTTTGAGTAAGCAAAACTCTGTAAAAATGGCAATTTTGGTCACTGTGAGGGTTTAGAAAGTGGTTATTCAACATGAGGCATGATCCAATTGACATTTTGAATCATTTTTGGTACAGTCTAAAAAATCGATTTTCGGATGAAAAACGATGACTCCGGACATGTCGAACGTTCCCAAAATGGTCTATAATGAGGAAATTTTAACATTTAATCTTTTGACTCTAAATGACTGTTGGATGTGAATTATGACTTTTTCAACTAAAATAAGTGTGTTTAAAGTCATTTCTGTGACTGAAACGGGTCAAAATTGAAGCTTTTGAGTAAGCAAAACTCTGTAAAAATGGCCATTTTGGTCACTGTGAGGGTTTAAAAATTGGTTATTCGACATGAGGCACGATCCAATTGACATTTTGAATCATTTTTGGTACAGTCCAAAAAATCGATTTTCGGATGAAAAACGATGACTCCGGACATGTCGAACGTTCCCAAAATGGTCTATAATGATGAAATTTTAACATTTAATCTTTTAACTCTAAATGACTGTTGGATGTGAATTATGACTTTTTCAACTAAAATAAGTGTGTTTAAAGTAATTTTTGTGACTGAAACGGGTCAAAATTGAAGCTTTTGAGTAATCAAAACTCTGTAAAAATGGCAATTTTGGTCACTGTGAGGGTTTAAAAAGTGGTTATTCAACATGAGGCATGATCCAATTGACATTTTGAATCATTTTTGGTGCAGTCCAAAAAATCGATTTTCGGATGAAAAACGATGACTCCGGACATGTCGAACGTTCCCAAAATGGTCTATAATGATGAAATTTTAATATTTAATCTTTTGACTCTAAATGACTGTTGGATGTGAATTATGACATTTCAACTAAAATAAGTGTGTTTAAAGTCATTTCTGTGCCTGAAACGGGTCAAAATTGAAGCTTTTGAGTAAGCAAAACTCTGTAAAAATGGCAATTTTGGTCACTGTGAGGGTTTAAAAAGTGGTTATTCAACATGAGGCATGATCCAATTGACATTTTGAATCATTTTTGGTACAGTCCAAAAAATCGATTTTCGGATGAAAAACGATGACTCCGGACATGTCGAACGTTCCCAAAATGGTCTATAATGATGAAATTTTAACATTTAATCTTTTGACTCTAAATGACTGTTGGATGTGAATTATGACTTTTTCAACTAAAATAAGTGTGTTTAAAGTCATTTCTGTGACTGAAACGGGTCAAAATTGAAGCTTTTGAGTAAGCAAAACTTTGTAAAAATGGCCATTTTGGTCACTGTGAGGGTTTAAAAAGTCGTTATTCAACATGAGGCACGATCCAATTGACATTTTGAATCATTTTTGGTACAGTCCAAAAAATCGATTTTCGGAAGAAAAACGATGACTCCGGACATGTCGAACGTTCCCAAAATGGTCTTTAATGATGAAATTTTAACATTTAATCTTTTGACTCTAAATGACTGTTGGATGTGAATTATGACTTTTTCAACTAAAATAAGTGTGTTTAAAGTCATTTCTGTTCCTGAAACGGGTCAAAATTGAAGCTTTTTAGTAAGCAAAACTCTGTAAAAATGGCAATTTTGGACACTGTGAGGGTTTAAAAAGTGGTTATTCAACATGAGGCATGATCCAATTGACATTTTGAATCATTTTTGGTACAGTCCAAAAAATCAATTTTCGGATGAAAAACGATGACTCCGGACATGTCGAACGTTCCCAAAATGGTCTATAATGATGAAATTTTAACATTTAATCTTTTGACTCTAAAAGACTGTTGGATGTGAATTATGACTTTTTCAACTAAAATAAGTGTGTTTAAAGTAATTTTTGTGACTGAAACGGGTCAAAATTGAAGCTTTTGAGTAATCAAAACTCTGTAAAAATGGCAATTTTGGTCACTGTGAGGGTTTAAAAAGTGGTTATTCAACATGAGGCATGATCCAATTGACATTTTGAATCATTTTTGGTACAGTCCAAAAAATCGATTTTCGGATGAAAAACGATGACTCCGGACATGTCGAACGTTCCCAAAATGGTCTATAATGATGAAATTTTAACATTTAATCTTTTGACTCTAAATGACTGTTGGATGTGAATTATGACTTTTTCAACTAAAATAAGTGTGTTTAAAGTCATTTCTGTGCCTGAAACGGGTCAAAATTGAAGCTTTTGAGTAAGCAAAACTCTGTAAAAATGGCAATTTTGGTCACTGTGAGGGTTTAAACAGTGGTTATTCAACATGAGGCATGATCCAATTGACATTTTGAATCATTTTTGGTACAGTCCAAAAAATCGATTTTCGGATGAAAAACGATGACTCCGGACATGTCGAACGTTCCCAAAATGGTCTATAATGATGAAATTTTAACATTTAATCTTTTGACTCTAAATGACTGTTGGATGTGAAGTATGACTTTTTCAACTAAAATAAGTGTGTTTAAAGTCATTTCTGTGCCTGAAACGGGTCAAAATTGAAGCTTTTGAGTAAGCAAAACTCTGTAAAAATGGCAATTTTGGTCACTGTGAGGGTTTAAAAAGTGGTTATTCAACATGAGGCATGATCCAATTGACATTTTGAATCATTTTTGGTACAGTCCAAAAAATCGATTTTCGGATGAAAAACGATGACTCCGGACATGTCGAACGTTCCCAAAATGGTCTATAATGATGAAATTTTAACATTTAATCTTTTGACTCTAAATGACTGTTGGATGTGAATTATGACTTTTTCAACTAAAATAAGTGTGTTTAAAGTCATTTCTGTGACTGAAACGGGTCAAAATTGAAGCTTTTGAGTAAGCAAAACTCTGTAAAAATGGCCATTTTGGTCACTGTGAGGGTTTAAAAATTGGTTATTCGACATGAGGCACGATCCAATTGACATTTTGAATCATTTTTGGTACAGTCCAAAAAATCGATTTTCGGATGAAAAACGATGACTCCGGACATGTCGAACGTTCCCAAAATGGTCTATAATGATGAAATTTTAACATTTAATCTTTTGACTCTAAATGACTGTTGGATGTGAATTATGACTTTTTCAACTAAAATAAGTGTGTTTAAAGTAATTTTTGTGACTGAAACGGGTCAAAATTGAAGCTTTTGAGTAATCAAAACTCTGTAAAAATGGCAATTTTGGTCACTGTGAGGGTTTAAAAAGTGGTTATTCAACATGAGGCATGATCCAATTGACATTTTGAATCATTTTTGGTACAGTCCCAAAAATCGATTTTCGGATGAAAAACAATGACTCCGGACATGTCGAACGTTCCCAAAATGGTCTATAATGATGAAATTTTAACATTTAATCTTTTGACTCTAAATGACTGTTGGATGTGAATTAGGACTTTTTCAACTAAAATAAGTGTGTTTAAAGTCATTTCTGTGCCTGAAACGGGTCAAAATTGAAGCTTTTGAGTAAGCAAAACTCTGTAAAAATGGCAATTTTGGTCACTGTGAGGGTTTAAAAAGTGGTTATTCAACATGAGGCATGATCCAATTGACATTTTGAATAATTTTTGGTACAGTCCAAAAAATCGATTTTCGGATGAAAAACGATGACTCCGGACATGTCGAACGTTCCCAAAATGGTCTATAATGATGAAATTTTAACATTTAATCTTTTGACTCTAAATGACTGTTGGATGTGAAGTATGACTTTTTCAACTAAAATAAGTGTGTTTAAAGTCATTTCTGTGCCTGAAACGGGTCAAAATTGAAGCTTTTGAGTAAGCAAAACTCTGTAAAAATGGCAATTTTGGTCACTGTGAGGGTTTAAAAAGTGGTTATTCAACATGAGGCATGATCCAATTGACATTTTGAATCATTTTTGGTACAGTCCAAAAAATCGATTTTCGGATGAAAGACGATGACTCCGGACATGTCGAACGTTCCCAAAATGGTCTATAATGATGACATTTTAACATTTAATCTTTTGACTCTAAATGACTGTTGGATGTGAATTATGACTTTTTCAACTAAAATAAGTGTGTTTAAAGTCATTTCTGTGCCTGAAACGGGTCAAAATTGAAGCTTTTGAGTAAGCAAAACTCTGTAAAAATGGCCATTTTGGTCACTGTGAGGGTTTAAAAAGTGGTTATTCAACATGAGGCACGATCCAATTGACATTTTGAATCATTTTTGGTACAGTCCACAAAAATCAATTTTCGGATGAAAAACGATGACTCCGGACATGTCGAACGTTCCTAAAATGGTCTATAATGATGAAATTTTAACATTTAATCTTTTGACTCTAAATGACTGTTGGATGTGAATTATGACTTTTTCAACTAAAATAAGTGTGTTTAAAGTCATTTCTGTGCCTGAAACGGGTCAAAATTGAAGCTTTTGAGTAAGCAAAACTCTGTAAAAATGGCCATTTTGGTCACTGTGAGGGTTTAAAAAGTGGTTATTCAACATGAGGCACGATCCAATTGACATTTTGAATCATTTTTGGTACAGTCTAAAAAATCGATTTTCGGATGAAAAACGATGACTCCGGACATGTCGAACGTTCCCAAAATGGTCTATAATGATGAAATTTTAACATTTAATCTTTTGACTCTAAATGACTGTTGGATGTGAATTATGACTTTTTCAACTAAAATAAGTGTGTTTAAAGTAATTTTTGTGACTGAAACGGGTCAAAATTGAAGCTTTTGAGTAATCAAAACTCTGTAAAAATGGCAATTTTGGTCACTGTGAGGGTTTAAAAAGTGGTTATTCAACATGAGGCATGATCCAATTGACATTTTGAATCATTTTTGGTACAGTCCCAAAAATCGATTTTCGGATGAAAAACAATGACTCCGGACATGTCGAACGTTCCCAAAATGGTCTATAATGATGAAATTTTAACATTTAATCTTTTGACTCTAAATGACTGTTGGATGTGAATTAGGACTTTTTCAACTAAAATAAGTGTGTTTAAAGTCATTTCTGTGCCTGAAACGGGTCAAAATTGAAGCTTTTGAGTAAGCAAAACTCTGTAAAAATGGCAATTTTGGTCACTGTGAGGGTTTAAAAAGTGGTTATTCAACATGAGGCATGATCCAATTGACATTTTGAATAATTTTTGGTACAGTCCAAAAAATCGATTTTCGGATGAAAAACGATGACTCCGGACATGTCGAACGTTCCCAAAATGGTCTATAATGATGAAATTTTAACATTTAATCTTTTGACTCTAAATGACTGTTGGATGTGAAGTATGACTTTTTCAACTAAAATAAGTGTGTTTAAAGTCATTTCTGTGCCTGAAACGGGTCAAAATTGAAGCTTTTGAGTAAGCAAAACTCTGTAAAAATGGCAATTTTGGTCACTGTGAGGGTTTAAAAAGTGGTTATTCAACATGAGGCATGATCCAATTGACATTTTGAATCATTTTTGGTACAGTCCAAAAAATCGATTTTCGGATGAAAGACGATGACTCCGGACATGTCGAACGTTCCCAAAATGGTCTATAATGATGACATTTTAACATTTAATCTTTTGACTCTAAATGACTGTTGGATGTGAATTATGACTTTTTCAACTAAAATAAGTGTGTTTAAAGTCATTTCTGTGCCTGAAACGGGTCAAAATTGAAGCTTTTGAGTAAGCAAAACTCTGTAAAAATGGCCATTTTGGTCACTGTGAGGGTTTAAAAAGTGGTTATTCAACATGAGGCACGATCCAATTGACATTTTGAATCATTTTTGGTACAGTCCACAAAAATCAATTTTCGGATGAAAAACGATGACTCCGGACATGTCGAACGTTCCTAAAATGGTCTATAATGATGAAATTTTAACATTTAATCTTTTGACTCTAAATGACTGTTGGATGTGAATTATGACTTTTTCAACTAAAATAAGTGTGTTTAAAGTCATTTCTGTGCCTGAAACGGGTCAAAATTGAAGCTTTTGAGTAAGCAAAACTCTGTAAAAATGGCCATTTTGGTCACTGTGAGGGTTTAAAAAGTGGTTATTCAACATGAGGCACGATCCAATTGACATTTTGAATCATTTTTGGTACAGTCTAAAAAATCGATTTTCGGATGAAAAACGATGACTCCGGACATGTCGAACGTTCCCAAAATGGTCTATAATGATGAAATTTTAACATTTAATCTTTTGACTCTAAATGACTGTTGGATGTGAATTATGACTTTTTCAACTAAAATAAGTGTGTTTAAAGTAATTTTTGTGACTGAAACGGGTCAAAATTGAAGCTTTTGAGTAATCAAAACTCTGTAAAAATGGCAATTTTGGTCACTGTGAGGGTTTAAAAAGTGGTTATTCAACATGAGGCATGATCCAATTGACATTTTGAATCATTTTTGGTACAGTCCAAAAAATCGATTTTCGGATGAAAAACGATGACTCCGGACATGTCGAACGTTCCCAAAATGGTCTATAATGATGAAATTTTAATATTTAATCTTTTGACTCTAAATGACTGTTGGATGTGAATTGTGACTTTTTCAACTAAAATAAGTGTGTTTAAAGTCATTTCTGTGCCTGAAACGGGTCAAAATTGATGCTTTTGAGTAAGCAAAACTCTGTAAAAATGGCAATTTTGGTCACTGTGAGGGTTTAAAAAGTGGTTATTCAACATGAGGCATGATCCAATTGACATTTTGAATCATTTTTGGTACAGTCCAAAAAATCGATTTTCGGATGAAAAACGATGACTCCGGACATGTCGAACGTTCCCAAAATGGTCTATAATGATGAAATTTTAACATTTAATCTTTTGACTCTAAATGACTGTTGGATGTGAATTATGACTTTTTCATCTAAAATAAGTGTGTTTAAAGTAATTTCTGTGACTGAAACGGGTCAAAATTGAAGCTTTTGAGTAAGCAAAACTTTGTAAAAATGGCCATTTTGGTCACTGTGAGGGTTTAAAAAGTCGTTATTCAACATGAGGCACGATCCAATTGACATTTTGAATCATTTTTGGTACAGTCCAAAAAATCGATTTTCGGATGAACAACGATGACTCCGGACATGTCGAACGTTCCCAAAATGGTCTATAATGATGAAATTTTAACATTTAATCTTTTGACTCTAAATGACTGTTGGATGTGCAATATGACTTTTTCAACTAAAATAAGTGTGTTTAAAGTCATTTCTGTGCCTGAAACGGGTCAAAATTGAAGCTTTTGAGTAAGCAAAACTCTGTAAAAATGGCAATTTTGGTCACTGTGAGGGTTTAGAAAGTGGTTATTCAACATGAGGCATGATCCAATTGACATTTTGAATCATTTTTGGTACAGTCTAAAAAATCGATTTTCGGATGAAAAACGATGACTCCGGACATGTCGAACGTTCCCAAAATGGTCTATAATGAGGAAATTTTAACATTTAATCTTTTGACTCTAAATGACTGTTGGATGTGAATTATGACTTTTTCAACTAAAATAAGTGTGTTTAAAGTCATTTCTGTGACTGAAACGGGTCAAAATTGAAGCTTTTGAGTAAGCAAAACTCTGTAAAAATGGCCATTTTGGTCACTGTGAGGGTTTAAAAATTGGTTATTCGACATGAGGCACGATCCAATTGACATTTTGAATCATTTTTGGTACAGTCCAAAAAATCGATTTTCGGATGAAAAACGATGACTCCGGACATGTCAAACGTTCCCAAAATGGTCTATAATGATGAAATTTTAACATTTAATCTTTTGACTCTAAATGACTGTTGGATGTGAATTATGACTTTTTCAACTAAAATAAGTGTGTTTAAAGTAATTTTTGTGACTGAAACGGGTCAAAATTGAAGCTTTTGAGTAATCAAAACTCTGTAAAAATGGCAATTTTGGTCACTGTGAGGGTTTAAAAAGTGGTTATTCAACATGAGGCATGATCCAATTGACATTTTGAATCATTTTTGGTGCAGTCCAAAAAATCGATTTTCGGATGAAAAACGATGACTCCGGACATGTCGAACGTTCCCAAAATGGTCTATAATGATGAAATTTTAATATTTAATCTTTTGACTCTAAATGACTGTTGGATGTGAATTATGACATTTCAACTAAAATAAGTGTGTTTAAAGTCATTTCTGTGCCTGAAACGGGTCAAAATTGAAGCTTTTGAGTAAGCAAAACTCTGTAAAAATGGCAATTTTGGTCACTGTGAGGGTTTAAAAAGTGGTTATTCAACATGAGGCATGATCCAATTGACATTTTGAATCATTTTTGGTACAGTCCAAAAAATCGATTTTCGGATGAAAAACGATGACTCCGGACATGTCGAACGTTCCCAAAATGGTCTATAATGATGAAATTTTAATATTTAATCTTTTGACTCTAAATGACTGTTGGATGTGAATTGTGACATTTTCAACTAAAATAAGTGTGTTTAAAGTCATTTCTGTGCCTGAAACGGGTCAAAATTGATGCTTTTGAGTAAGCAAAACTCTTTAAAAATGGCAATTTTGGTCACTGTGAGGGTTTAAAAAGTGGTTATTCAACATGAGGCATGATCCAATTGACATTTTGAATCATTTTTGGTACAGTCCAAAAAATCGATTTTCGGATGAAAAACGATGACTCCGGACATGTCGAACGTTCCCAAAATGGTCTATAATGATGAAATTTTAACATTTAATCTTTTGACTCTAAATGACTGTTGGATGTGAATTATGACTTTTTCAACTAAAATAAGTGTGTTTAAAGTAATTTCTGTGACTGAAACGGGTCAAAATTGAAGCTTTTGAGTAAGCAAAACTTTGTAAAAATGGCCATTTTGGTCACTGTGAGGGTTTAAAAAGTCGTTATTCAACATGAGGCACGATCCAATTGACATTTTGAATCATTTTTGGTACAGTCCAAAAAATCGATTTTCGGATGAACAACGATGACTCCGGACATGTCGAACGTTCCCAAAATGGTCTATAATGATGAAATTTTAACATTTAATCTTTTGACTCTAAATGACTGTTGGATGTGCATTATGACTTTTTCAACTAAAATAAGTGTGTTTAAAGTCATTTCTGTGCCTGAAACGGGTCAAAATTGAAGCTTTTGAGTAAGCAAAACTCTGTAAAAATGGCAATTTTGGTCACTGTGAGGGTTTAGAAAGTGGTTATTCAACATGAGGCATGATCCAATTGACATTTTGAATCATTTTTGGTACAGTCTAAAAAATCGATTTTCGGATGAAAAACGATGACTCCGGACATGTCGAACGTTCCCAAAATGGTCTATAATGAGGACATTTTAACATTTAATCTTTTGACTCTAAATGACTGTTGGATGTGAATTATGACTTTTTCAACTAAAATAAGTGTGTTTAAAGTCATTTCTGTGACTGAAACGGGTCAAAATTGAAGCTTTTGAGTAAGCAAAACTCTGTAAAAATGGCCATTTTGGTCACTGTGAGGGTTGAAAAATTGGTTATTCGACATGAGGCACGATCCAATTGACATTTTGAATCATTTTTGGTACAGTCCAAAAAATCGATTTTCGGATGAAAAACGATGACTCCGGACATGTCGAACGTTCCCAAAATGGTCTTTAATGATGAAATTTTAACATTTAATCTTTTGACTCTAAATGACTGTTGGATGTGAATTATGACTTTTTCAACTAAAATAAGTGTGTTTAAAGTCATTTCTGTTCCTGAAACGGGTCAAAATTGAAGCTTTTTAGTAAGCAAAACTCTGTAAAAATGGCAATTTTGGACACTGTGAGGGTTTAAAAAGTGGTTATTCAACATGAGGCATGATCCAATTGACATTTTGAATCATTTTTGGTACAGTCCAAAAAATCAATTTTCGGATGAAAAACGATGACTCCGGACATGTCGAACGTTCCCAAAATGGTCTATAATGATGAAATTTTAACATTTAATCTTTTGACTCTAAATGACTGTTGGATGTGAATTATGACTTTTTCAACTAAAATAAGTGTGTTTAAAGTAATTTTTGTGACTGAAACGGGTCAAAATTGAAGCTTTTGAGTAATCAAACCTCTGTAAAAATGGCAATTTTGGTCACTGTGAGGGTTTAAAAAGTGGTTATTCAACATGAGGCATGATCCAATTGACATTTTGAATCATTTTTGGTACAGTCCAAAAAATCGATTTTCGGATGAAAAACGATGACTCCGGACATGTCGAACGTTCCCAAAATGGTCTATAATGATGAAATTTTAACATTTAATCTTTTGACTCTAAATGACTGTTGGATGTGAATTATGACTTTTTCAACTAAAATAAGTGTGTTTAAAGTCATTTCTGTGCCTGAAACGGGTCAAAATTGAAGCTTTTGAGTAAGCAAAACTCTGTAAAAATGGCAATTTTGGTCACTGTGAGGGTTTAAACAGTGGTTATTCAACATGAGGCATGATCCAATTGACATTTTGAATCATTTTTGGTACAGTCCAAAAAATCGATTTTCGGATGAAAAACGATGACTCCGGACATGTCGAACGTTCCCAAAATGGTCTATAATGATGAAATTTTAACATTTAATCTTTTGACTCTAAATGACTGTTGGATGTGAAGTATGACTTTTTCAACTAAAATAAGTGTGTTTAAAGTCATTTCTGTGCCTGAAACGGGTCAAAATTGAAGCTTTTGAGTAAGCAAAACTCTGTAAAAATGGCAATTTTGGTCACTGTGAGGGTTTAAAAAGTGGTTATTCAACATGAGGCATGATCCAATTGACATTTTGAATCATTTTTGGTACAGTCCAAAAAATCGATTTTCGGATGAAAAACGATGACTCCGGACATGTCGAACGTTCCCAAAATGGTCTATAATGATGAAATTTTAACATTTAATCTTTTGACTCTAAATGACTGTTGGATGTGAATTATGACTTTTTCAACTAAAATAAGTGTGTTTAAAGTCATTTCTGTGACTGAAACGGGTCAAAATTGAAGCTTTTGAGTAAGCAAAACTCTGTAAAAATGGCCATTTTGGTCACTGTGAGGGTTTAAAAATTGGTTATTCGACATGAGGCACGATCCAATTGACATTTTGAATCATTTTTGGTACAGTCCAAAAAATCGATTTTCGGATGAAAAACGATGACTCCGGACATGTCGAACGTTCCCAAAATGGTCTATAATGATGAAATTTTAACATTTAATCTTTTGACTCTAAATGACTGTTGGATGTGAATTATGACTTTTTCAACTAAAATAAGTGTGTTTAAAGTAATTTTTGTGACTGAAACGGGTCAAAATTGAAGCTTTTGAGTAATCAAAACTCTGTAAAAATGGCAATTTTGGTCACTGTGAGGGTTTAAAAAGTGGTTATTCAACATGAGGCATGATCCAATTGACATTTTGAATCATTTTTGGTACAGTCCCAAAAATCGATTTTCGGATGAAAAACAATGACTCCGGACATGTCGAACGTTCCCAAAATGGTCTATAATGATGAAATTTTAACATTTAATCTTTTGACTCTAAATGACTGTTGGATGTGAATTAGGACTTTTTCAACTAAAATAAGTGTGTTTAAAGTCATTTCTGTGCCTGAAACGGGTCAAAATTGAAGCTTTTGAGTAAGCAAAACTCTGTAAAAATGGCAATTTTGGTCACTGTGAGGGTTTAAAAAGTGGTTATTCAACATGAGGCATGATCCAATTGACATTTTGAATAATTTTTGGTACAGTCCAAAAAATCGATTTTCGGATGAAAAACGATGACTCCGGACATGTCGAACGTTCCCAAAATGGTCTATAATGATGAAATTTTAACATTTAATCTTTTGACTCTAAATGACTGTTGGATGTGAAGTATGACTTTTTCAACTAAAATAAGTGTGTTTAAAGTCATTTCTGTGCCTGAAACGGGTCAAAATTGAAGCTTTTGAGTAAGCAAAACTCTGTAAAAATGGCAATTTTGGTCACTGTGAGGGTTTAAAAAGTGGTTATTCAACATGAGGCATGATCCAATTGACATTTTGAATCATTTTTGGTACAGTCCAAAAAATCGATTTTCGGATGAAAAACGATGACTCCGGACATGTCGAACGTTCCCAAAATGGTCTATAATGATGACATTTTAACATTTAATCTTTTGACTCTAAATGACTGTTGGATGTGAATTATGACTTTTTCAACTAAAATAAGTGTGTTTAAAGTCATTTCTGTGCCTGAAACGGGTCAAAATTGAAGCTTTTGAGTAAGCAAAACTCTGTAAAAATGGCCATTTTGGTCACTGTGAGGGTTTAAAAAGTGGTTATTCAACATGAGGCACGATCCAATTGACATTTTGAATCATTTTTGGTACAGTCCACAAAAATCAATTTTCGGATGAAAAACGATGACTCCGGACATGTCGAACGTTCCTAAAATGGTCTATAATGATGAAATTTTAACATTTAATCTTTTGACTCTAAATGACTGTTGGATGTGAATTATGACTTTTTCAACTAAAATAAGTGTGTTTAAAGTCATTTCTGTGCCTGAAACGGGTCAAAATTGAAGCTTTTGAGTAAGCAAAACTCTGTAAAAATGGCCATTTTGGTCACTGTGAGGGTTTAAAAAGTGGTTATTCAACATGAGGCACGATCCAATTGACATTTTGAATCATTTTTGGTACAGTCTAAAAAATCGATTTTCGGATGAAAAACGATGACTCCGGACATGTCGAACGTTCCCAAAATGGTCTATAATGATGAAATTTTAACATTTAATCTTTTGACTCTAAATGACTGTTGGATGTGAATTATGACTTTTTCAACTAAAATAAGTGTGTTTAAAGTAATTTTTGTGACTGAAACGGGTCAAAATTGAAGCTTTTGAGTAATCAAAACTCTGTAAAAATGGCAATTTTGGTCACTGTGAGGGTTTAAAAAGTGGTTATTCAACATGAGGCATGATCCAATTGACATTTTGAATCATTTTTGGTACAGTCCAAAAAATCGATTTTCGGATGAAAAACGATGACTCCGGACATGTCGAACGTTCCCAAAATGGTCTATAATGATGAAATTTTAATATTTAATCTTTTGACTCTAAATGACTGTTGGATGTGAATTGTGACTTTTTCAACTAAAATAAGTGTGTTTAAAGTCATTTCTGTGCCTGAAACGGGTCAAAATTGATGCTTTTGAGTAAGCAAAACTCTGTAAAAATGGCAATTTTGGTCACTGTGAGGGTTTAAAAAGTGGTTATTCAACATGAGGCATGATCCAATTGACATTTTGAATCATTTTTGGTACAGTCCAAAAAATCGATTTTCGGATGAAAAACGATGACTCCGGACATGTCGAACGTTCCCAAAATGGTCTATAATGATGAAATTTTAACATTTAATCTTTTGACTCTAAATGACTGTTGGATGTGAATTATGACTTTTTCATCTAAAATAAGTGTGTTTAAAGTAATTTCTGTGACTGAAACGGGTCAAAATTGAAGCTTTTGAGTAAGCAAAACTTTGTAAAAATGGCCATTTTGGTCACTGTGAGGGTTTAAAAAGTCGTTATTCAACATGAGGCACGATCCAATTGACATTTTGAATCATTTTTGGTACAGTCCAAAAAATCGATTTTCGGATGAACAACGATGACTCCGGACATGTCGAACGTTCCCAAAATGGTCTATAATGATGAAATTTTAACATTTAATCTTTTGACTCTAAATGACTGTTGGATGTGCAATATGACTTTTTCAACTAAAATAAGTGTGTTTAAAGTCATTTCTGTGCCTGAAACGGGTCAAAATTGAAGCTTTTGAGTAAGCAAAACTCTGTAAAAATGGCAATTTTGGTCACTGTGAGGGTTTAGAAAGTGGTTATTCAACATGAGGCATGATCCAATTGACATTTTGAATCATTTTTGGTACAGTCTAAAAAATCGATTTTCGGATGAAAAACGATGACTCCGGACATGTCGAACGTTCCCAAAATGGTCTATAATGAGGAAATTTTAACATTTAATCTTTTGACTCTAAATGACTGTTGGATGTGAATTATGACTTTTTCAACTAAAATAAGTGTGTTTAAAGTCATTTCTGTGACTGAAACGGGTCAAAATTGAAGCTTTTGAGTAAGCAAAACTCTGTAAAAATGGCCATTTTGGTCACTGTGAGGGTTTAAAAATTGGTTATTCGACATGAGGCACGATCCAATTGACATTTTGAATCATTTTTGGTACAGTCCAAAAATCGATTTTCGGATGAAAAACGATGACTCCGGACATGTCGAACGTTCCCAAAATGGTCTATAATGATGAAATTTTAACATTTAATCTTTTGACTCTAAATGACTGTTGGATGTGAATTATGACTTTTTCAACTAAAATAAGTGTGTTTAAAGTAATTTTTGTGACTGAAACGGGTCAAAATTGAAGCTTTTGAGTAATCAAAACTCTGTAAAAATGGCAATTTTGGTCACTGTGAGGGTTTAAAAAGTGGTTATTCAACATGAGGCATGATCCAATTGACATTTTGAATCATTTTTGGTGCAGTCCAAAAAATCGATTTTCGGATGAAAAACGATGACTCCGGACATGTCGAACGTTCCAAAATGGTCTATAATGATGAAATTTTAATATTTAATCTTTTGACTCTAAATGACTGTTGGATGTGAATTATGACATTTCAACTAAAATAAGTGTGTTTAAAGTCATTTCTGTGCCTGAAACGGGTCAAAATTGAAGCTTTTGAGTAAGCAAAACTCTGTAAAAATGGCAATTTTGGTCACTGTGAGGGTTTTTAAAAAGTGGTTATTCAACATGAGGCATGATCCAATTGACATTTTGAATCATTTTTGGTACAGTCCAAAAAATCGATTTTCGGATGAAAAACGATGACTCCGGACATGTCGAACGTTCCCAAAATGGTCTATAATGATGAAATTTTAATATTTAATCTTTTGACTCTAAATGACTGTTGGATGTGAATTGTGACATTTTCAACTAAAATAAGTGTGTTTAAAGTCATTTCTGTGCCTGAAACGGGTCAAAATTGATGCTTTTGAGTAAGCAAAACTCTTTAAAAATGGCAATTTTGGTCACTGTGAGGGTTTAAAAAGTGGTTATTCAACATGAGGCATGATCCAATTGACATTTTGAATCATTTTTGGTACAGTCCAAAAAATCGATTTTCGGATGAAAAACGATGACTCCGGACATGTCGAACGTTCCCAAAATGGTCTATAATGATGAAATTTTAACATTTAATCTTTTGACTCTAAATGACTGTTGGATGTGAATTATGACTTTTTCAACTAAAATAAGTGTGTTTAAAGTAATTTCTGTGACTGAAACGGGTCAAAATTGAAGCTTTTGAGTAAGCAAAACTTTGTAAAAATGGCCATTTTGGTCACTGTGAGGGTTTAAAAAGTCGTTATTCAACATGAGGCACGATCCAATTGACATTTTGAATCATTTTTGGTACAGTCCAAAAAATCGATTTTCGGATGAACAACGATGACTCCGGACATGTCGAACGTTCCCAAAATGGTCTATAATGATGAAATTTTAACATTTAATCTTTTGACTCTAAATGACTGTTGGATGTGCATTATGACTTTTTCAACTAAAATAAGTGTGTTTAAAGTCATTTCTGTGCCTGAAACGGGTCAAAATTGAAGCTTTTGAGTAAGCAAAACTCTGTAAAAATGGCAATTTTGGTCACTGTGAGGGTTTAGAAAGTGGTTATTCAACATGAGGCATGATCCAATTGACATTTTGAATCATTTTTGGTACAGTCTAAAAAATCGATTTTCGGATGAAAAACGATGACTCCGGACATGTCGAACGTTCCCAAAATGGTCTATAATGAGGACATTTTAACATTTAATCTTTTGACTCTAAATGACTGTTGGATGTGAATTATGACTTTTTCAACTAAAATAAGTGTGTTTAAAGTCATTTCTGTGACTGAAACGGGTCAAAATTGAAGCTTTTGAGTAAGCAAAACTCTGTAAAAATGGCCATTTTGGTCACTGTGAGGGTTGAAAAATTGGTTATTCGACATGAGGCACGATCCAATTGACATTTTGAATCATTTTTGGTACAGTCCAAAAAATCGATTTTCGGATGAAAAACGATGACTCCGGACATGTCGAACGTTCCCAAAATGGTCTATAATGATGAAATTTTAACATTTAATCTTTTGACTCTAAATGACTGTTGGATGTGAATTATGACTTTTTCAACTAAAATAAGTGTGTTTAAAGTAATTTTTGTGACTGAAACGGGTCAAAATTGAAGCTTTTGAGTAAGCAAAACTCTGTAAAAATGGCAATTTTGGTCACTGTGAGGGTTTAAAAAGTGGTTATTCAACATGAGGCATGATCCAATTGACATTTTGAATCATTTTTGGTACAGTCCAAAAAATCGATTTTCGGATGAAAAACGATGACTCCGGAAATGTCGAACGTTCCCAAAATGGTCTATAATGATGAAATTTTAACATTTAATCTTTTGACTCTAAATGACTGTTGGATGTGAATTATGACTTTTTCAACTAAAATAAGTGTGTTTAAAGTCATTTCTGTGACTGAAACGGGTCAAAATTGAAGCTTTTGAGTAAGCAAAACTTTGTAAAAATGGCCATTTTGGTCACTGTGAGGGTTTAAAAAGTCGTTATTCAACATGAGGCACGATCCAATTGACATTTTGAATCATTTTTGGTACAGTCCAAAAAATCGATTTTCGGAAGAAAAACGATGACTCCGGACATGTCGAACGTTCCCAAAATGGTCTTTAATGATGAAATTTTAACATTTAATCTTTTGACTCTAAATGACTGTTGGATGTGAATTATGACTTTTTCAACTAAAATAAGTGTGTTTAAAGTCATTTCTGTTCCTGAAACGGGTCAAAATTGAAGCTTTTTAGTAAGCAAAACTCTGTAAAAATGGCAATTTTGGACACTGTGAGGGTTTAAAAAGTGGTTATTCAACATGAGGCATGATCCAATTGACATTTTGAATCATTTTTGGTACAGTCCAAAAAATCAATTTTCGGATGAAAAACGATGACTCCGGACATGTCGAACGTTCCCAAAATGGTCTATAATGATGAAATTTTAACATTTAATCTTTTGACTCTAAATGACTGTTGGATGTGAATTATGACTTTTTCAACTAAAATAAGTGTGTTTAAAGTAATTTTTGTGACTGAAACGGGTCAAAATTGAAGCTTTTGAGTAATCAAAACTCTGTAAAAATGGCAATTTTGGTCACTGTGAGGGTTTAAAAAGTGGTTATTCAACATGAGGCATGATCCAATTGACATTTTGAATCATTTTTGGTACAGTCCAAAAAATCGATTTTCGGATGAAAAACGATGACTCCGGACATGTCGAACGTTCCCAAAATGGTCTATAATGATGAAATTTTAACATTTAATCTTTTGACTCTAAATGACTGTTGGATGTGAATTATGACTTTTTCAACTAAAATAAGTGTGTTTAAAGTCATTTCTGTGCCTGAAACGGGTCAAAATTGAAGCTTTTGAGTAAGCAAAACTCTGTAAAAATGGCAATTTTGGTCACTGTGAGGGTTTAAACAGTGGTTATTCAACATGAGGCATGATCCAATTGACATTTTGAATCATTTTTGGTACAGTCCAAAAAATCGATTTTCGGATGAAAAACGATGACTCCGGACATGTCGAACGTTCCCAAAATGGTCTATAATGATGAAATTTTAACATTTAATCTTTTGACTCTAAATGACTGTTGGATGTGAAGTATGACTTTTTCAACTAAAATAAGTGTGTTTAAAGTCATTTCTGTGCCTGAAACGGGTCAAAATTGAAGCTTTTGAGTAAGCAAAACTCTGTAAAAATGGCAATTTTGGTCACTGTGAGGGTTTAAAAAGTGGTTATTCAACATGAGGCATGATCCAATTGACATTTTGAATCATTTTTGGTACAGTCCAAAAAATCGATTTTCGGATGAAAAACGATGACTCCGGACATGTCGAACGTTCCCAAAATGGTCTATAATGATGAAATTTTAACATTTAATCTTTTGACTCTAAATGACTGTTGGATGTGAATTATGACTTTTTCAACTAAAATAAGTGTGTTTAAAGTCATTTCTGTGACTGAAACGGGTCAAAATTGAAGCTTTTGAGTAAGCAAAACTCTGTAAAAATGGCCATTTTGGTCACTGTGAGGGTTTAAAAATTGGTTATTCGACATGAGGCACGATCCAATTGACATTTTGAATCATTTTTGGTACAGTCCAAAAAATCGATTTTCGGATGAAAAACGATGACTCCGGACATGTCGAACGTTCCCAAAATGGTCTATAATGATGAAATTTTAACATTTAATCTTTTGACTCTAAATGACTGTTGGATGTGAATTATGACTTTTTCAACTAAAATAAGTGTGTTTAAAGTAATTTTTGTGACTGAAACGGGTCAAAATTGAAGCTTTTGAGTAATCAAAACTCTGTAAAAATGGCAATTTTGGTCACTGTGAGGGTTTAAAAAGTGGTTATTCAACATGAGGCATGATCCAATTGACATTTTGAATCATTTTTGGTACAGTCCCAAAAATCGATTTTCGGATGAAAAACAATGACTCCGGACATGTCGAACGTTCCCAAAATGGTCTATAATGATGAAATTTTAACATTTAATCTTTTGACTCTAAATGACTGTTGGATGTGAATTAGGACTTTTTCAACTAAAATAAGTGTGTTTAAAGTCATTTCTGTGCCTGAAACGGGTCAAAATTGAAGCTTTTGAGTAAGCAAAACTCTGTAAAAATGGCAATTTTGGTCACTGTGAGGGTTTAAAAAGTGGTTATTCAACATGAGGCATGATCCAATTGACATTTTGAATAATTTTTGGTACAGTCCAAAAAATCGATTTTCGGATGAAAAACGATGACTCCGGACATGTCGAACGTTCCCAAAATGGTCTATAATGATGAAATTTTAACATTTAATCTTTTGACTCTAAATGACTGTTGGATGTGAAGTATGACTTTTTCAACTAAAATAAGTGTGTTTAAAGTCATTTCTGTGCCTGAAACGGGTCAAAATTGAAGCTTTTGAGTAAGCAAAACTCTGTAAAAATGGCAATTTTGGTCACTGTGAGGGTTTAAAAAGTGGTTATTCAACATGAGGCATGATCCAATTGACATTTTGAATCATTTTTGGTACAGTCCAAAAAATCGATTTTCGGATGAAAAACGATGACTCCGGACATGTCGAACGTTCCCAAAATGGTCTATAATGATGACATTTTAACATTTAATCTTTTGACTCTAAATGACTGTTGGATGTGAATTATGACTTTTTCAACTAAAATAAGTGTGTTTAAAGTCATTTCTGTGCCTGAAACGGGTCAAAATTGAAGCTTTTGAGTAAGCAAAACTCTGTAAAAATGGCCATTTTGGTCACTGTGAGGGTTTAAAAAGTGGTTATTCAACATGAGGCACGATCCAATTGACATTTTGAATCATTTTTGGTACAGTCCACAAAAATCAATTTTCGGATGAAAAACGATGACTCCGGACATGTCGAACGTTCCTAAAATGGTCTATAATGATGAAATTTTAACATTTAATCTTTTGACTCTAAATGACTGTTGGATGTGAATTATGACTTTTTCAACTAAAATAAGTGTGTTTAAAGTCATTTCTGTGCCTGAAACGGGTCAAAATTGAAGCTTTTGAGTAAGCAAAACTCTGTAAAAATGGCCATTTTGGTCACTGTGAGGGTTTAAAAAGTGGTTATTCAACATGAGGCACGATCCAATTGACATTTTGAATCATTTTTGGTACAGTCTAAAAAATCGATTTTCGGATGAAAAACGATGACTCCGGACATGTCGAACGTTCCCAAAATGGTCTATAATGATGAAATTTTAACATTTAATCTTTTGACTCTAAATGACTGTTGGATGTGAATTATGACTTTTTCAACTAAAATAAGTGTGTTTAAAGTAATTTTTGTGACTGAAACGGGTCAAAATTGAAGCTTTTGAGTAATCAAAACTCTGTAAAAATGGCAATTTTGGTCACTGTGAGGGTTTAAAAAGTGGTTATTCAACATGAGGCATGATCCAATTGACATTTTGAATCATTTTTGGTACAGTCCAAAAAATCGATTTTCGGATGAAAAACGATGACTCCGGACATGTCGAACGTTCCCAAAATGGTCTATAATGATGAAATTTTAATATTTAATCTTTTGACTCTAAATGACTGTTGGATGTGAATTGTGACTTTTTCAACTAAAATAAGTGTGTTTAAAGTCATTTCTGTGCCTGAAACGGGTCAAAATTGATGCTTTTGAGTAAGCAAAACTCTGTAAAAATGGCAATTTTGGTCACTGTGAGGGTTTAAAAAGTGGTTATTCAACATGAGGCATGATCCAATTGACATTTTGAATCATTTTTGGTACAGTCCAAAAAATCGATTTTCGGATGAAAAACGATGACTCCGGACATGTCGAACGTTCCCAAAATGGTCTATAATGATGAAATTTTAACATTTAATCTTTTGACTCTAAATGACTGTTGGATGTGAATTATGACTTTTTCATCTAAAATAAGTGTGTTTAAAGTAATTTCTGTGACTGAAACGGGTCAAAATTGAAGCTTTTGAGTAAGCAAAACTTTGTAAAAATGGCCATTTTGGTCACTGTGAGGGTTTAAAAAGTCGTTATTCAACATGAGGCACGATCCAATTGACATTTTGAATCATTTTTGGTACAGTCCAAAAAATCGATTTTCGGATGAACAACGATGACTCCGGACATGTCGAACGTTCCCAAAATGGTCTATAATGATGAAATTTTAACATTTAATCTTTTGACTCTAAATGACTGTTGGATGTGCAATATGACTTTTTCAACTAAAATAAGTGTGTTTAAAGTCATTTCTGTGCCTGAAACGGGTCAAAATTGAAGCTTTTGAGTAAGCAAAACTCTGTAAAAATGGCAATTTTGGTCACTGTGAGGGTTTAGAAAGTGGTTATTCAACATGAGGCATGATCCAATTGACATTTTGAATCATTTTTGGTACAGTCTAAAAAATCGATTTTCGGATGAAAAACGATGACTCCGGACATGTCGAACGTTCCCAAAATGGTCTATAATGAGGAAATTTTAACATTTAATCTTTTGACTCTAAATGACTGTTGGATGTGAATTATGACTTTTTCAACTAAAATAAGTGTGTTTAAAGTCATTTCTGTGACTGAAACGGGTCAAAATTGAAGCTTTTGAGTAAGCAAAACTCTGTAAAAATGGCCATTTTGGTCACTGTGAGGGTTTAAAAATTGGTTATTCGACATGAGGCACGATCCAATTGACATTTTGAATCATTTTTGGTACAGTCCAAAAAATCGATTTTCGGATGAAAAACGATGACTCCGGACATGTCGAACGTTCCCAAAATGGTCTATAATGATGAAATTTTAACATTTAATCTTTTGACTCTAAATGACTGTTGGATGTGAATTATGACTTTTTCAACTAAAATAAGTGTGTTTAAAGTAATTTTTGTGACTGAAACGGGTCAAAATTGAAGCTTTTGAGTAATCAAAACTCTGTAAAAATGGCAATTTTGGTCACTGTGAGGGTTTAAAAAGTGGTTATTCAACATGAGGCATGATCCAATTGACATTTTGAATCATTTTTGGTGCAGTCCAAAAAATCGATTTTCGGATGAAAAACGATGACTCCGGACATGTCGAACGTTCCCAAAATGGTCTATAATGATGAAATTTTAATATTTAATCTTTTGACTCTAAATGACTGTTGGATGTGAATTATGACATTTCAACTAAAATAAGTGTGTTTAAAGTCATTTCTGTGCCTGAAACGGGTCAAAATTGAAGCTTTTGAGTAAGCAAAACTCTGTAAAAATGGCAATTTTGGTCACTGTGAGGGTTTAAAAAGTGGTTATTCAACATGAGGCATGATCCAATTGACATTTTGAATCATTTTTGGTACAGTCCAAAAAATCGATTTTCGGATGAAAAACGATGACTCCGGACATGTCGAACGTTCCCAAAATGGTCTATAATGATGAAATTTTAATATTTAATCTTTTGACTCTAAATGACTGTTGGATGTGAATTGTGACATTTTCAACTAAAATAAGTGTGTTTAAAGTCATTTCTGTGCCTGAAACGGGTCAAAATTGATGCTTTTGAGTAAGCAAAACTCTTTAAAAATGGCAATTTTGGTCACTGTGAGGGTTTAAAAAGTGGTTATTCAACATGAGGCATGATCCAATTGACATTTTGAATCATTTTTGGTACAGTCCAAAAAATCGATTTTCGGATGAAAAACGATGACTCCGGACATGTCGAACGTTCCCAAAATGGTCTATAATGATGAAATTTTAACATTTAATCTTTTGACTCTAAATGACTGTTGGATGTGAATTATGACTTTTTCAACTAAAATAAGTGTGTTTAAAGTAATTTCTGTGACTGAAACGGGTCAAAATTGAAGCTTTTGAGTAAGCAAAACTTTGTAAAAATGGCCATTTTGGTCACTGTGAGGGTTTAAAAAGTCGTTATTCAACATGAGGCACGATCCAATTGACATTTTGAATCATTTTTGGTACAGTCCAAAAAATCGATTTTCGGATGAACAACGATGACTCCGGACATGTCGAACGTTCCCAAAATGGTCTATAATGATGAAATTTTAACATTTAATCTTTTGACTCTAAATGACTGTTGGATGTGCATTATGACTTTTTCAACTAAAATAAGTGTGTTTAAAGTCATTTCTGTGCCTGAAACGGGTCAAAATTGAAGCTTTTGAGTAAGCAAAACTCTGTAAAAATGGCAATTTTGGTCACTGTGAGGGTTTAGAAAGTGGTTATTCAACATGAGGCATGATCCAATTGACATTTTGAATCATTTTTGGTACAGTCTAAAAAATCGATTTTCGGATGAAAAACGATGACTCCGGACATGTCGAACGTTCCCAAAATGGTCTATAATGAGGACATTTTAACATTTAATCTTTTGACTCTAAATGACTGTTGGATGTGAATTATGACTTTTTCAACTAAAATAAGTGTGTTTAAAGTCATTTCTGTGACTGAAACGGGTCAAAATTGAAGCTTTTGAGTAAGCAAAACTCTGTAAAAATGGCCATTTTGGTCACTGTGAGGGTTGAAAAATTGGTTATTCGACATGAGGCACGATCCAATTGACATTTTGAATCATTTTTGGTACAGTCCAAAAAATCGATTTTCGGATGAAAAACGATGACTCCGGACATGTCGAACGTTCCCAAAATGGTCTATAATGATGAAATTTTAACATTTAATCTTTTGACTCTAAATGACTGTTGGATGTGAATTATGACTTTTTCAACTAAAATAAGTGTGTTTAAAGTAATTTTTGTGACTGAAACGGGTCAAAATTGAAGCTTTTGAGTAAGCAAAACTCTGTAAAAATGGCAATTTTGGTCACTGTGAGGGTTTAAAAAGTGGTTATTCAACATGAGGCATGATCCAATTGACATTTTGAATCATTTTTGGTACAGTCCAAAAAATCGATTTTCGGATGAAAAACGATGACTCCGGAAATGTCGAACGTTCCCAAAATGGTCTATAATGATGAAATTTTAACATTTAATCTTTTGACTCTAAATGACTGTTGGATGTGAATTATGACTTTTTCAACTAAAATAAGTGTGTTTAAAGTCATTTCTGTGACTGAAACGGGTCAAAATTGAAGCTTTTGAGTAAGCAAAACTTTGTAAAAATGGCCATTTTGGTCACTGTGAGGGTTTAAAAAGTCGTTATTCAACATGAGGCACGATCCAATTGACATTTTGAATCATTTTTGGTACAGTCCAAAAAATCGATTTTCGGAAGAAAAACGATGACTCCGGACATGTCGAACGTTCCCAAAATGGTCTTTAATGATGAAATTTTAACATTTAATCTTTTGACTCTAAATGACTGTTGGATGTGAATTATGACTTTTTCAACTAAAATAAGTGTGTTTAAAGTCATTTCTGTTCCTGAAACGGGTCAAAATTGAAGCTTTTTAGTAAGCAAAACTCTGTAAAAATGGCAATTTTGGACACTGTGAGGGTTTAAAAAGTGGTTATTCAACATGAGGCATGATCCAATTGACATTTTGAATCATTTTTGGTACAGTCCAAAAAATCAATTTTCGGATGAAAAACGATGACTCCGGACATGTCGAACGTTCCCAAAATGGTCTATAATGATGAAATTTTAACATTTAATCTTTTGACTCTAAATGACTGTTGGATGTGAATTATGACTTTTTCAACTAAAATAAGTGTGTTTAAAGTAATTTTTGTGACTGAAACGGGTCAAAATTGAAGCTTTTGAGTAATCAAAACTCTGTAAAAATGGCAATTTTGGTCACTGTGAGGGTTTAAAAAGTGGTTATTCAACATGAGGCATGATCCAATTGACATTTTGAATCATTTTTGGTACAGTCCAAAAAATCGATTTTCGGATGAAAAACGATGACTCCGGACATGTCGAACGTTCCCAAAATGGTCTATAATGATGAAATTTTAACATTTAATCTTTTGACTCTAAATGACTGTTGGATGTGAATTATGACTTTTTCAACTAAAATAAGTGTGTTTAAAGTCATTTCTGTGCCTGAAACGGGTCAAAATTGAAGCTTTTGAGTAAGCAAAACTCTGTAAAAATGGCAATTTTGGTCACTGTGAGGGTTTAAACAGTGGTTATTCAACATGAGGCATGATCCAATTGACATTTTGAATCATTTTTGGTACAGTCCAAAAAATCGATTTTCGGATGAAAAACGATGACTCCGGACATGTCGAACGTTCCCAAAATGGTCTATAATGATGAAATTTTAACATTTAATCTTTTGACTCTAAATGACTGTTGGATGTGAAGTATGACTTTTTCAACTAAAATAAGTGTGTTTAAAGTCATTTCTGTGCCTGAAACGGGTCAAAATTGAAGCTTTTGAGTAAGCAAAACTCTGTAAAAATGGCAATTTTGGTCACTGTGAGGGTTTAAAAAGTGGTTATTCAACATGAGGCATGATCCAATTGACATTTTGAATCATTTTTGGTACAGTCCAAAAAATCGATTTTCGGATGAAAAACGATGACTCCGGACATGTCGAACGTTCCCAAAATGGTCTATAATGATGAAATTTTAACATTTAATCTTTTGACTCTAAATGACTGTTGGATGTGAATTATGACTTTTTCAACTAAAATAAGTGTGTTTAAAGTCATTTCTGTGACTGAAACGGGTCAAAATTGAAGCTTTTGAGTAAGCAAAACTCTGTAAAAATGGCCATTTTGGTCACTGTGAGGGTTTAAAAATTGGTTATTCGACATGAGGCACGATCCAATTGACATTTTGAATCATTTTTGGTACAGTCCAAAAAATCGATTTTCGGATGAAAAACGATGACTCCGGACATGTCGAACGTTCCCAAAATGGTCTATAATGATGAAATTTTAACATTTAATCTTTTGACTCTAAATGACTGTTGGATGTGAATTATGACTTTTTCAACTAAAATAAGTGTGTTTAAAGTAATTTTTGTGACTGAAACGGGTCAAAATTGAAGCTTTTGAGTAATCAAAACTCTGTAAAAATGGCAATTTTGGTCACTGTGAGGGTTTAAAAAGTGGTTATTCAACATGAGGCATGATCCAATTGACATTTTGAATCATTTTTGGTACAGTCCCAAAAATCGATTTTCGGATGAAAAACAATGACTCCGGACATGTCGAACGTTCCCAAAATGGTCTATAATGATGAAATTTTAACATTTAATCTTTTGACTCTAAATGACTGTTGGATGTGAATTAGGACTTTTTCAACTAAAATAAGTGTGTTTAAAGTCATTTCTGTGCCTGAAACGGGTCAAAATTGAAGCTTTTGAGTAAGCAAAACTCTGTAAAAATGGCAATTTTGGTCACTGTGAGGGTTTAAAAAGTGGTTATTCAACATGAGGCATGATCCAATTGACATTTTGAATAATTTTTGGTACAGTCCAAAAAATCGATTTTCGGATGAAAAACGATGACTCCGGACATGTCGAACGTTCCCAAAATGGTCTATAATGATGAAATTTTAACATTTAATCTTTTGACTCTAAATGACTGTTGGATGTGAAGTATGACTTTTTCAACTAAAATAAGTGTGTTTAAAGTCATTTCTGTGCCTGAAACGGGTCAAAATTGAAGCTTTTGAGTAAGCAAAACTCTGTAAAAATGGCAATTTTGGTCACTGTGAGGGTTTAAAAAGTGGTTATTCAACATGAGGCATGATCCAATTGACATTTTGAATCATTTTTGGTACAGTCCAAAAAATCGATTTTCGGATGAAAAACGATGACTCCGGACATGTCGAACGTTCCCAAAATGGTCTATAATGATGACATTTTAACATTTAATCTTTTGACTCTAAATGACTGTTGGATGTGAATTATGACTTTTTCAACTAAAATAAGTGTGTTTAAAGTCATTTCTGTGCCTGAAACGGGTCAAAATTGAAGCTTTTGAGTAAGCAAAACTCTGTAAAAATGGCCATTTTGGTCACTGTGAGGGTTTAAAAAGTGGTTATTCAACATGAGGCACGATCCAATTGACATTTTGAATCATTTTTGGTACAGTCCACAAAAATCAATTTTCGGATGAAAAACGATGACTCCGGACATGTCGAACGTTCCTAAAATGGTCTATAATGATGAAATTTTAACATTTAATCTTTTGACTCTAAATGACTGTTGGATGTGAATTATGACTTTTTCAACTAAAATAAGTGTGTTTAAAGTCATTTCTGTGCCTGAAACGGGTCAAAATTGAAGCTTTTGAGTAAGCAAAACTCTGTAAAAATGGCCATTTTGGTCACTGTGAGGGTTTAAAAAGTGGTTATTCAACATGAGGCACGATCCAATTGACATTTTGAATCATTTTTGGTACAGTCTAAAAAATCGATTTTCGGATGAAAAACGATGACTCCGGACATGTCGAACGTTCCCAAAATGGTCTATAATGATGAAATTTTAACATTTAATCTTTTGACTCTAAATGACTGTTGGATGTGAATTATGACTTTTTCAACTAAAATAAGTGTGTTTAAAGTAATTTTTGTGACTGAAACGGGTCAAAATTGAAGCTTTTGAGTAATCAAAACTCTGTAAAAATGGCAATTTTGGTCACTGTGAGGGTTTAAAAAGTGGTTATTCAACATGAGGCATGATCCAATTGACATTTTGAATCATTTTTGGTACAGTCCAAAAAATCGATTTTCGGATGAAAAACGATGACTCCGGACATGTCGAACGTTCCCAAAATGGTCTATAATGATGAAATTTTAATATTTATTCTTTTGACTCTAAATGACTGTTGGATGTGAATTATGACTTTTTCAACTAAAATAAGTGTGTTTAAAGTAATTTTTGTGACTGAAACGGGTCAAAATTGAAGCTTTTGAGTAATCAAAACTCTGTAAAAATGGCAATTTTGGTCACTGTGAGGGTTTAAAAAGTGGTTATTCAACATGAGGCATGATCCAATTGACATTTTGAATCATTTTTGGTACAGTCCAAAAAATCGATTTTCGGATGAAAAACGATGACTCCGGACATGTCGAACGTTCCCAAAATGGTCTATAATGATGAAATTTTAACATTTAATCTTTTGACTCTAAATGACTGTTGGATGTGAATTATGACTTTTTCAACTAAAATAAGTGTGTTTAAAGTCATTTCTGTGCCTGAAACGGGTCAAAATTGAAGCTTTTGAGTAAGCAAAACTCTGTAAAAATGGCAATTTTGGTCACTGTGAGGGTTTAAACAGTGGTTATTCAACATGAGGCATGATCCAATTGACATTTTGAATCATTTTTGGTACAGTCCAAAAAATCGATTTTCGGATGAAAAACGATGACTCCGGACATGTCGAACGTTCCCAAAATGGTCTATAATGATGAAATTTTAACATTTAATCTTTTGACTCTAAATGACTGTTGGATGTGAAGTATGACTTTTTCAACTAAAATAAGTGTGTTTAAAGTCATTTCTGTGCCTGAAACGGGTCAAAATTGAAGCTTTTGAGTAAGCAAAACTCTGTAAAAATGGCAATTTTGGTCACTGTGAGGGTTTAAAAAGTGGTTATTCAACATGAGGCATGATCCAATTGACATTTTGAATCATTTTTGGTACAGTCCAAAAAATCGATTTTCGGATGAAAAACGATGACTCCGGACATGTCGAACGTTCCCAAAATGGTCTATAATGATGAAATTTTAACATTTAATCTTTTGACTCTAAATGACTGTTGGATGTGAATTATGACTTTTTCAACTAAAATAAGTGTGTTTAAAGTCATTTCTGTGACTGAAACGGGTCAAAATTGAAGCTTTTGAGTAAGCAAAACTCTGTAAAAATGGCCATTTTGGTCACTGTGAGGGTTTAAAATTGGTTATTCGACATGAGGCACGATCCAATTGACATTTTGAATCATTTTTGGTACAGTCCAAAAAATCGATTTTCGGATGAAAAACGATGACTCCGGACATGTCGAACGTTCCCAAAATGGTCTATAATGATGAAATTTTAACATTTAATCTTTTGACTCTAAATGACTGTTGGATGTGAATTATGACTTTTTCAAC
This sequence comes from Lissotriton vulgaris, assembly GCF_964263255.1. Lineage (NCBI taxonomy): Eukaryota > Metazoa > Chordata > Amphibia > Caudata > Salamandridae > Lissotriton > Lissotriton vulgaris. The sequence continues at coordinate 89,009 of NW_028243082.1, read as the reverse complement.
TAAAATAAGTGTGTTTAAAGTAATTTTTGTGACTGAAACGGGTCAAAATTGAAGCTTTTGAGTAATCAAAACTCTGTAAAAATGGCAATTTTGGTCACTGTGAGGGTTTAAAAAGTGGTTATTCAACATGAGGCATGATCCAATTGACATTTTGAATCATTTTTGGTACAGTCCCAAAAATCGATTTTCGGATGAAAAACAATGACTCCGGACATGTCGAACGTTCCCAAAATGGTCTATAATGATGAAATTTTAACATTAATCTTTTGACTCTAAATGACTGTTGGATGTGAATTAGGACTTTTTCAACTAAAATAAGTGTGTTTAAAGTCATTTCTGTGCCTGAAACGGGTCAAAATTGAAGCTTTTGAGTAAGCAAAACTCTGTAAAAATGGCAATTTTGGTCACTGTGAGGGTTTAAAAAGTGGTTATTCAACATGAGGCATGATCCAATTGACATTTTGAATAATTTTTGGTACAGTCCAAAAAATCGATTTTCGGATGAAAAACGATGACTCCGGACATGTCGAACGTTCCCAAAATGGTCTATAATGATGAAATTTTAACATTTAATCTTTTGACTCTAAATGACTGTTGGATGTGAAGTATGACTTTTTCAACTAAAATAAGTGTGTTTAAAGTCATTCTGTGCCTGAAACGGGTCAAAATTGAAGCTTTTGAGTAAGCAAAACTCTGTAAAAATGGCAATTTTGGTCACTGTGAGGGTTTAAAAAGTGGTTATTCAACATGAGGCATGATCCAATTGACATTTTGAATCATTTTTGGTACAGTCCAAAAAATCGATTTTCGGATGAAAAACGATGACTCCGGACATGTCGAACGTTCCCAAAATGGTCTATAATGATGACATTTTAACATTTAATCTTTTGACTCTAAATGACTGTTGGATGTGAATTATGACTTTTTCAACTAAAATAAGTGTGTTTAAAGTCATTTCTGTGCCTGAAACGGGTCAAAATTGAAGCTTTTGAGTAAGCAAAACTCTGTAAAAATGGCCATTTTGGTCACTGTGAGGGTTTAAAAAGTGGTTATTCAACATGAGGCACGATCCAATTGACATTTTGAATCATTTTTGGTACAGTCCACAAAAATCAATTTTCGGATGAAAAACGATGACTCCGGACATGTCGAACGTTCCTAAAATGGTCTATAATGATGAAATTTTAACATTTAATCTTTTGACTCTAAATGACTGTTGGATGTGAATTATGACTTTTTCAACTAAAATAAGTGTGTTTAAAGTCATTTCTGTGCCTGAAACGGGTCAAAATTGAAGCTTTTGAGTAAGCAAAACTCTGTAAAAATGGCCATTTTGGTCACTGTGAGGGTTTAAAAAGTGGTTATTCAACATGAGGCACGATCCAATTGACATTTTGAATCATTTTTGGTACAGTCTAAAAAATCGATTTTCGGATGAAAACGATGACTCCGGACATGTCGAACGTTCCCAAAATGGTCTATAATGATGAAATTTTAACATTTAATCTTTTGACTCTAAATGACTGTTGGATGTGAATTATGACTTTTTCAACTAAAATAAGTGTGTTTAAAGTAATTTTTGTGACTGAAACGGGTCAAAATTGAAGCTTTTGAGTAATCAAAACTCTGTAAAAATGGCAATTTTGGTCACTGTGAGGGTTTAAAAAGTGGTTATTCAACATGAGGCATGATCCAATTGACATTTGAATCATTTTTGGTACAGTCCAAAAAATCGATTTTCGGATGAAAAACGATGACTCCGGACATGTCGAACGTTCCCAAAATGGTCTATAATGATGAAATTTTAATATTTAATCTTTTGACTCTAAATGACTGTTGGATGTGAATTGTGACTTTTTCAACTAAAATAAGTGTGTTTAAAGTCATTTCTGTGCCTGAAACGGGTCAAAATTGATGCTTTTGAGTAAGCAAAACTCTGTAAAAATGGCAATTTTGGTCACTGTGAGGGTTTAAAAAGTGGTTATTCAACATGAGGCATGATCCAATTGACATTTTGAATCATTTTTGGTACAGTCCAAAAAATCGATTTTCGGATGAAAAACGATGACTCCGGACATGTCGAACGTTCCCAAAATGGTCTATAATGATGAAATTTTAACATTTAATCTTTTGACTCTAAATGACTGTTGGATGTGAATTATGACTTTTTCATCTAAAATAAGTGTGTTTAAAGTAATTTCTGTGACTGAAACGGGTCAAAATTGAAGCTTTTGAGTAAGCAAAACTTTGTAAAAATGGCCATTTTGGTCACTGTGAGGGTTTAAAAAGTCGTTATTCAACATGAGGCACGATCCAATTGACATTTTGAATCATTTTTGGTACAGTCCAAAAAATCGATTTCGGATGAACAACGATGACTCCGGACATGTCGAACGTTCCCAAAATGGTCTATAATGATGAAATTTTAACATTTAATCTTTTGACTCTAAATGGCTGTTGGATGTGCAATATGACTTTTTCAACTAAAATAAGTGTGTTTAAAGTCATTTTCTGTGCCTGAAACGGGTCAAAATTGAAGCTTTTGAGTAAGCAAAACTCTGTAAAAATGGCAATTTTGGTCACTGTGAGGGTTTAGAAAGTGGTTATTCAACATGAGGCATGATCCAATTGACATTTTGAATCATTTTTGGTACAGTCTAAAAAATCGATTTTCGGATGAAAAACGATGACTCCGGACATGTCGAACGTTCCCAAAATGGTCTATAATGAGGAAATTTTAACATTTAATCTTTTGACTCTAAATGACTGTTGGATGTGAATTATGACTTTTTCAACTAAAATAAGTGTGTTTAAAGTCATTTCTGTGACTGAAACGGGTCAAAATTGAAGCTTTTGAGTAAGCAAAACTCTGTAAAAATGGCCATTTGGTCACTGTGAGGGTTTAAAAATTGGTTATTCGACATGAGGCACGATCCAATTGACATTTTGAATCATTTTTGGTACAGTCCAAAAAATCGATTTTCGGATGAAAAACGATGACTCCGGACATGTCGAACGTTCCCAAAATGGTCTATAATGATGAAATTTTAACATTTAATCTTTTGACTCTAAATGACTGTTGGATGTGAATTATGACTTTTTCAACTAAAATAAGTGTGTTTAAAGTAATTTTTGTGACTGAAACGGGTCAAAATTGAAGCTTTTGAGTAATCAAAACTCTGTAAAAATGGCAATTTTGGTCACTGTGAGGGTTTAAAAAGTGGTTATTCAACATGAGGCATGATCCAATTGACATTTTGAATCATTTTTGGTGCAGTCCAAAAAAATCGATTTTCGGATGAAAAACGATGACTCCGGACATGTCGAACGTTCCCAAAATGGTCTATAATGATGAAATTTTAATATTTAATCTTTTGACTCTAAATGACTGTTGGATGTGAATTATGACATTTCAACTAAAATAAGTGTGTTTAAAGTCATTTCTGTGCCTGAAACGGGTCAAAATTGAAGCTTTTGAGTAAGCAAAACTCTGTAAAAATGGCAATTTTGGTCACTGTGAGGGTTTAAAAAGTGGTTATTCAACATGAGGCATGATCCAATTGACATTTTGAATCATTTTTGGTACAGTCCAAAAAATCGATTTCGGATGAAAAACGATGACTCCGGACATGTCGAACGTTCCCAAAATGGTCTATAATGATGAAATTTTAATATTTAATCTTTTGACTCTAAATGACTGTTGGATGTGAATTGTGACATTTTCAACTAAAATAAGTGTGTTTAAAGTCATTTCTGTGCCTGAAACGGGTCAAAATTGATGCTTTTGAGTAAGCAAAACTCTTTAAAAATGGCAATTTTGGTCACTGTGAGGGTTTAAAAAGTGGTTATTCAACATGAGGCATGATCCAATTGACATTTTGAATCATTTTTGGTACAGTCCAAAAAATCGATTTTCGGATGAAAAACGATGACTCCGGACATGTCGAACGTTCCCAAAATGGTCTATAATGATGAAATTTTAACATTTAATCTTTTGACTCTAAATGACTGTTGGATGTGAATTATGACTTTTTCAACTAAAATAAGTGTGTTTAAAGTAATTTCTGTGACTGAAACGGGTCAAAATTGAAGCTTTTGAGTAAGCAAAACTTTGTAAAAATGGCCATTTTGGTCACTGTGAGGGTTTAAAAAGTCGTTATTCAACATGAGGCACGATCCAATTGACATTTTGAATCATTTTTGGTACAGTCCAAAAAATCGATTTTCGGATGAACAACGATGACTCCGGACATGTCGAACGTTCCCAAAATGGTCTATAATGATGAAATTTTAACATTTAATCTTTTGACTCTAAATGACTGTTGGATGTGCATTATGACTTTTTCAACTAAAATAAGTGTGTTTAAAGTCATTTCTGTGCCTGAAACGGGTCAAAATTGAAGCTTTTGAGTAAGCAAAACTCTGTAAAAATGGCAATTTTGGTCACTGTGAGGGTTTAGAAAGTGGTTATTCAACATGAGGCATGATCCAATTGACATTTTGAATCATTTTTGGTACAGTCTAAAAAATCGATTTTCGGATGAAAAACGATGACTCCGGACATGTCGAACGTTCCCAAAATGGTCTATAATGAGGACATTTTAACATTTAATCTTTTGACTCTAAATGACTGTTGGATGTGAATTATGACTTTTTCAACTAAAATAAGTGTGTTTAAAGTCATTTCTGTGACTGAAACGGGTCAAAATTGAAGCTTTTGAGTAAGCAAAACTCTGTAAAAATGGCCATTTTGGTCACTGTGAGGGTTGAAAAATTGGTTATTCGACATGAGGCACGATCCAATTGACATTTTGAATCATTTTTGGTACAGTCCAAAAAATCGATTTTCGGATGAAAAACGATGACTCCGGACATGTCGAACGTTCCCAAAATGGTCTATAATGATGAAATTTTAACATTTAATCTTTTGACTCTAAATGACTGTTGGATGTGAATTATGACTTTTTCAACTAAAATAAGTGTGTTTAAAGTAATTTTTGTGACTGAAACGGGTCAAAATTGAAGCTTTTGAGTAAGCAAAACTCTGTAAAAATGGCAATTTTGGTCACTGTGAGGGTTTAAAAAGTGGTTATTCAACATGAGGCATGATCCAATTGACATTTTGAATCATTTTTGGTACAGTCCAAAAAATCGATTTTCGGATGAAAAACGATGACTCCGGAAATGTCGAACGTTCCCAAAATGGTCTATAATGATGAAATTTTAACATTTAATCTTTTGACTCTAAATGACTGTTGGATGTGAATTATGACTTTTTCAACTAAAATAAGTGTGTTTAAAGTCATTTCTGTGACTGAAACGGGTCAAAATTGAAGCTTTTGAGTAAGCAAAACTTTGTAAAAATGGCCATTTTGGTCACTGTGAGGGTTTAAAAAGTCGTTATTCAACATGAGGCACGATCCAATTGACATTTTGAATCATTTTTGGTACAGTCCAAAAAATCGATTTTCGGAAGAAAAACGATGACTCCGGACATGTCGAACGTTCCCAAAATGGTCTTTAATGATGAAATTTTAACATTTAATCTTTTGACTCTAAATGACTGTTGGATGTGAATTATGACTTTTTCAACTAAAATAAGTGTGTTTAAAGTCATTTCTGTTCCTGAAACGGGTCAAAATTGAAGCTTTTTAGTAAGCAAAACTCTGTAAAAATGGCAATTTTGGACACTGTGAGGGTTTAAAAAGTGGTTATTCAACATGAGGCATGATCCAATTGACATTTTGAATCATTTTTGGTACAGTCCAAAAAATCAATTTTCGGATGAAAAACGATGACTCCGGACATGTCGAACGTTCCCAAAATGGTCTATAATGATGAAATTTTAACATTTAATCTTTTGACTCTAAATGACTGTTGGATGTGAATTATGACTTTTTCAACTAAAATAAGTGTGTTTAAAGTAATTTTTGTGACTGAAACGGGTCAAAATTGAAGCTTTTGAGTAATCAAAACTCTGTAAAAATGGCAATTTTGGTCACTGTGAGGGTTTAAAAAGTGGTTATTCAACATGAGGCATGATCCAATTGACATTTTGAATCATTTTTGGTACAGTCCAAAAAATCGATTTTCGGATGAAAAACGATGACTCCGGACATGTCGAACGTTCCCAAAATGGTCTATAATGATGAAATTTTAACATTTAATCTTTTGACTCTAAATGACTGTTGGATGTGAATTATGACTTTTTCAACTAAAATAAGTGTGTTTAAAGTCATTTCTGTGCCTGAAACGGGTCAAAATTGAAGCTTTTGAGTAAGCAAAACTCTGTAAAAATGGCAATTTTGGTCACTGTGAGGGTTTAAACAGTGGTTATTCAACATGAGGCATGATCCAATTGACATTTTGAATCATTTTTGGTACAGTCCAAAAAATCGATTTTCGGATGAAAAACGATGACTCCGGACATGTCGAACGTTCCCAAAATGGTCTATAATGATGAAATTTTAACATTTAATCTTTTGACTCTAAATGACTGTTGGATGTGAAGTATGACTTTTTCAACTAAAATAAGTGTGTTTAAAGTCATTTCTGTGCCTGAAACGGGTCAAAATTGAAGCTTTTGAGTAAGCAAAACTCTGTAAAAATGGCAATTTTGGTCACTGTGAGGGTTTAAAAAGTGGTTATTCAACATGAGGCATGATCCAATTGACATTTTGAATCATTTTTGGTACAGTCCAAAAAATCGATTTTCGGATGAAAAACGATGACTCCGGACATGTCGAACGTTCCCAAAATGGTCTATAATGATGAAATTTTAACATTTAATCTTTTGACTCTAAATGACTGTTGGATGTGAATTATGACTTTTTCAACTAAAATAAGTGTGTTTAAAGTCATTTCTGTGACTGAAACGGGTCAAAATTGAAGCTTTTGAGTAAGCAAAACTCTGTAAAAATGGCCATTTTGGTCACTGTGAGGGTTTAAAAATTGGTTATTCGACATGAGGCACGATCCAATTGACATTTTGAATCATTTTTGGTACAGTCCAAAAAATCGATTTTCGGATGAAAAACGATGACTCCGGACATGTCGAACGTTCCCAAAATGGTCTATAATGATGAAATTTTAACATTTAATCTTTTGACTCTAAATGACTGTTGGATGTGAATTATGACTTTTTCAACTAAAATAAGTGTGTTTAAAGTAATTTTTGTGACTGAAACGGGTCAAAATTGAAGCTTTTGAGTAATCAAAACTCTGTAAAAATGGCAATTTTGGTCACTGTGAGGGTTTAAAAAGTGGTTATTCAACATGAGGCATGATCCAATTGACATTTTGAATCATTTTTGGTACAGTCCCAAAAATCGATTTTCGGATGAAAAACAATGACTCCGGACATGTCGAACGTTCCCAAAATGGTCTATAATGATGAAATTTTAACATTTAATCTTTTGACTCTAAATGACTGTTGGATGTGAATTAGGACTTTTTCAACTAAAATAAGTGTGTTTAAAGTCATTTCTGTGCCTGAAACGGGTCAAAATTGAAGCTTTTGAGTAAGCAAAACTTTGTAAAAATGGCAATTTTGGTCACTGTGAGGGTTTAAAAAGTGGTTATTCAACATGAGGCATGATCCAATTGACATTTTGAATAATTTTTGGTACAGTCCAAAAAATCGATTTTCGGATGAAAAACGATGACTCCGGACATGTCGAACGTTCCCAAAATGGTCTATAATGATGAAATTTTAACATTTAATCTTTTGACTCTAAATGACTGTTGGATGTGAAGTATGACTTTTTCAACTAAAATAAGTGTGTTTAAAGTCATTTCTGTGCCTGAAACGGGTCAAAATTGAAGCTTTTGAGTAAGCAAAACTCTGTAAAAATGGCAATTTTGGTCACTGTGAGGGTTTAAAAAGTGGTTATTCAACATGAGGCATGATCCAATTGACATTTTGAATCATTTTTGGTACAGTCCAAAAAATCGATTTTCGGATGAAAAACGATGACTCCGGACATGTCGAACGTTCCCAAAATGGTCTATAATGATGACATTTTAACATTTAATCTTTTGACTCTAAATGACTGTTGGATGTGAATTATGACTTTTTCAACTAAAATAAGTGTGTTTAAAGTCATTTCTGTGCCTGAAACGGGTCAAAATTGAAGCTTTTGAGTAAGCAAAACTCTGTAAAAATGGCCATTTTGGTCACTGTGAGGGTTTAAAAAGTGGTTATTCAACATGAGGCACGATCCAATTGACATTTTGAATCATTTTTGGTACAGTCTAAAAAATCGATTTTCGGATGAAAAACGATGACTCCGGACATGTCGAACGTTCCCAAAATGGTCTATAATGATGAAATTTTAACATTTAATCTTTTGACTCTAAATGACTGTTGGATGTGAATTATGACTTTTTCAACTAAAATAAGTGTGTTTAAAGTAATTTTTGTGACTGAAACGGGTCAAAATTGAAGCTTTTGAGTAATCAAAACTCTGTAAAAATGGCAATTTTGGTCACTGTGAGGGTTTAAAAAGTGGTTATTCAACATGAGGCATGATCCAATTGACATTTTGAATCATTTTTGGTACAGTCCAAAAAATCGATTTTCGGATGAAAAACGATGACTCCGGACATGTCGAACGTTCCCAAAATGGTCTATAATGATGAAATTTTAATATTTAATCTTTTGACTCTAAATGACTGTTGGATGTGAATTGTGACTTTTTCAACTAAAATAAGTGTGTTTAAAGTCATTTCTGTGCCTGAAACGGGTCAAAATTGATGCTTTTGAGTAAGCAAAACTCTGTAAAAATGGCAATTTTGGTCACTGTGAGGGTTTAAAAAGTGGTTATTCAACATGAGGCATGATCCAATTGACATTTTGAATCATTTTTGGTACAGTCCAAAAAATCGATTTTCGGATGAAAAACGATGACTCCGGACATGTCGAACGTTCCCAAAATGGTCTATAATGATGAAATTTTAACATTTAATCTTTTGACTCTAAATGACTGTTGGATGTGAATTATGACTTTTTCATCTAAAATAAGTGTGTTTAAAGTAATTTCTGTGACTGAAACGGGTCAAAATTGAAGCTTTTGAGTAAGCAAAACTTTGTAAAAATGGCCATTTTGGTCACTGTGAGGGTTTAAAAAGTCGTTATTCAACATGAGGCACGATCCAATTGACATTTTGAATCATTTTTGGTACAGTCCAAAAAATCGATTTTCGGATGAACAACGATGACTCCGGACATGTCGAACGTTCCCAAAATGGTCTATAATGATGAAATTTTAACATTTAATCTTTTGACTCTAAATGACTGTTGGATGTGCAATATGACTTTTTCAACTAAAATAAGTGTGTTTAAAGTCATTTCTGTGCCTGAAACGGGTCAAAATTGAAGCTTTTGAGTAAGCAAAACTCTGTAAAAATGGCAATTTTGGTCACTGTGAGGGTTTAGAAAGTGGTTATTCAACATGAGGCATGATCCAATTGACATTTTGAATCATTTTTGGTACAGTCTAAAAAATCGATTTTCGGATGAAAAACGATGACTCCGGACATGTCGAACGTTCCCAAAATGGTCTATAATGAGGAAATTTTAACATTTAATCTTTTGACTCTAAATGACTGTTGGATGTGAATTATGACTTTTTCAACTAAAATAAGTGTGTTTAAAGTCATTTCTGTGACTGAAACGGGTCAAAATTGAAGCTTTTGAGTAAGCAAAACTCTGTAAAAATGGCCATTTTGGTCACTGTGAGGGTTTAAAAATTGGTTATTCGACATGAGGCACGATCCAATTGACATTTTGAATCATTTTTGGTACAGTCCAAAAAATCGATTTTCGGATGAAAAACGATGACTCCGGACATGTCGAACGTTCCCAAAATGGTCTATAATGATGAAATTTTAACATTTAATCTTTTGACTCTAAATGACTGTTGGATGTGAATTATGACTTTTTCAACTAAAATAAGTGTGTTTAAAGTAATTTTTGTGACTGAAACGGGTCAAAATTGAAGCTTTTGAGTAATCAAAACTCTGTAAAAATGGCAATTTTGGTCACTGTGAGGGTTTAAAAAGTGGTTATTCAACATGAGGCATGATCCAATTGACATTTTGAATCATTTTTGGTGCAGTCCAAAAAATCGATTTTCGGATGAAAAACGATGACTCCGGACATGTCGAACGTTCCCAAAATGGTCTATAATGATGAAATTTTAATATTTAATCTTTTGACTCTAAATGACTGTTGGATGTGAATTATGACATTTCAACTAAAATAAGTGTGTTTAAAGTCATTTCTGTGCCTGAAACGGGTCAAAATTGAAGCTTTTGAGTAAGCAAAACTCTGTAAAAATGGCAATTTTGGTCACTGTGAGGGTTTAAAAAGTGGTTATTCAACATGAGGCATGATCCAATTGACATTTTGAATCATTTTTGGTACAGTCCAAAAAATCGATTTTCGGATGAAAAACGATGACTCCGGACATGTCGAACGTTCCCAAAATGGTCTATAATGATGAAATTTTAATATTTAATCTTTTGACTCTAAATGACTGTTGGATGTGAATTGTGACATTTTCAACTAAAATAAGTGTGTTTAAAGTCATTTCTGTGCCTGAAACGGGTCAAAATTGATGCTTTTGAGTAAGCAAAACTCTTTAAAAATGGCAATTTTGGTCACTGTGAGGGTTTAAAAAGTGGTTATTCAACATGAGGCATGATCCAATTGACATTTTGAATCATTTTTGGTACAGTCCAAAAAATCGATTTTCGGATGAAAAACGATGACTCCGGACATGTCGAACGTTCCCAAAATGGTCTATAATGATGAAATTTTAACATTTAATCTTTTGACTCTAAATGACTGTTGGATGTGAATTATGACTTTTTCAACTAAAATAAGTGTGTTTAAAGTAATTTCTGTGACTGAAACGGGTCAAAATTGAAGCTTTTGAGTAAGCAAAACTTTGTAAAAATGGCCATTTTGGTCACTGTGAGGGTTTAAAAAGTCGTTATTCAACATGAGGCACGATCCAATTGACATTTTGAATCATTTTTGGTACAGTCCAAAAAATCGATTTTCGGATGAACAACGATGACTCCGGACATGTCGAACGTTCCCAAAATGGTCTATAATGATGAAATTTTAACATTTAATCTTTTGACTCTAAATGACTGTTGGATGTGCATTATGACTTTTTCAACTAAAATAAGTGTGTTTAAAGTCATTTCTGTGCCTGAAACGGGTCAAAATTGAAGCTTTTGAGTAAGCAAAACTCTGTAAAAATGGCAATTTTGGTCACTGTGAGGGTTTAGAAAGTGGTTATTCAACATGAGGCATGATCCAATTGACATTTTGAATCATTTTTGGTACAGTCTAAAAAATCGATTTTCGGATGAAAAACGATGACTCCGGACATGTCGAACGTTCCCAAAATGGTCTATAATGAGGACATTTTAACATTTAATCTTTTGACTCTAAATGACTGTTGGATGTGAATTATGACTTTTTCAACTAAAATAAGTGTGTTTAAAGTCATTTCTGTGACTGAAACGGGTCAAAATTGAAGCTTTTGAGTAAGCAAAACTCTGTAAAAATGGCCATTTTGGTCACTGTGAGGGTTGAAAAATTGGTTATTCGACATGAGGCACGATCCAATTGACATTTTGAATCATTTTTGGTACAGTCCAAAAAATCGATTTTCGGATGAAAAACGATGACTCCGGACATGTCGAACGTTCCCAAAATGGTCTATAATGATGAAATTTTAACATTTAATCTTTTGACTCTAAATGACTGTTGGATGTGAATTATGACTTTTTCAACTAAAATAAGTGTGTTTAAAGTAATTTTTGTGACTGAAACGGGTCAAAATTGAAGCTTTTGAGTAAGCAAAACTCTGTAAAAATGGCAATTTTGGTCACTGTGAGGGTTTAAAAAGTGGTTATTCAACATGAGGCATGATCCAATTGACATTTTGAATCATTTTTGGTACAGTCCAAAAAATCGATTTTCGGATGAAAAACGATGACTCCGGAAATGTCGAACGTTCCCAAAATGGTCTATAATGATGAAATTTTAACATTTAATCTTTTGACTCTAAATGACTGTTGGATGTGAATTATGACTTTTTCAACTAAAATAAGTGTGTTTAAAGTCATTTCTGTGACTGAAACGGGTCAAAATTGAAGCTTTTGAGTAAGCAAAACTTTGTAAAAATGGCCATTTTGGTCACTGTGAGGGTTTAAAAAGTCGTTATTCAACATGAGGCACGATCCAATTGACATTTTGAATCATTTTTGGTACAGTCCAAAAAATCGATTTTCGGAAGAAAAACGATGACTCCGGACATGTCGAACGTTCCCAAAATGGTCTTTAATGATGAAATTTTAACATTTAATCTTTTGACTCTAAATGACTGTTGGATGTGAATTATGACTTTTTCAACTAAAATAAGTGTGTTTAAAGTCATTTCTGTTCCTGAAACGGGTCAAAATTGAAGCTTTTTAGTAAGCAAAACTCTGTAAAAATGGCAATTTTGGACACTGTGAGGGTTTAAAAAGTGGTTATTCAACATGAGGCATGATCCAATTGACATTTTGAATCATTTTTGGTACAGTCCAAAAAATCAATTTTCGGATGAAAAACGATGACTCCGGACATGTCGAACGTTCCCAAAATGGTCTATAATGATGAAATTTTAACATTTAATCTTTTGACTCTAAATGACTGTTGGATGTGAATTATGACTTTTTCAACTAAAATAAGTGTGTTTAAAGTAATTTTTGTGACTGAAACGGGTCAAAATTGAAGCTTTTGAGTAATCAAAACTCTGTAAAAATGGCAATTTTGGTCACTGTGAGGGTTTAAAAAGTGGTTATTCAACATGAGGCATGATCCAATTGACATTTTGAATCATTTTTGGTACAGTCCAAAAAATCGATTTTCGGATGAAAAACGATGACTCCGGACATGTCGAACGTTCCCAAAATGGTCTATAATGATGAAATTTTAACATTTAATCTTTTGACTCTAAATGACTGTTGGATGTGAATTATGACTTTTTCAACTAAAATAAGTGTGTTTAAAGTCATTTCTGTGCCTGAAACGGGTCAAAATTGAAGCTTTTGAGTAATCAAAACTCTGTAAAAATGGCAATTTTGGTCACTGTGAGGGTTTAAAAAGTGGTTATTCAACATGAGGCATGATCCAATTGACATTTTGAATCATTTTTGGTACAGTCCAAAAAATCGATTTTCGGATGAAAAACGATGACTCCGGACATGTCGAACGTTCCCAAAATGGTCTATAATGATGAAATTTTAATATTTAATCTTTTGACTCTAAATGACTGTTGGATGTGAATTGTGACTTTTTCAACTAAAATAAGTGTGTTTAAAGTCATTTCTGTGCCTGAAACGGGTCAAAATTGATGCTTTTGAGTAAGCAAAACTCTTTAAAAATGGCAATTTTGGTCACTGTGAGGGTTTAAAAAGTGGTTATTCAACATGAGGCATGATCCAATTGACATTTTGAATCATTTTTGGTACAGTCCAAAAAATCGATTTTCGGATGAAAAACGATGACTCCGGACATGTCGAACGTTCCCAAAATGGTCTATAATGATGAAATTTTAACATTTAATCTTTTGACTCTAAATGACTGTTGGATGTGAATTATGACTTTTTCATCTAAAATAAGTGTGTTTAAAGTAATTTCTGTGACTGAAACGGGTCAAAATTGAAGCTTTTGAGTAAGCAAAACTTTGTAAAAATGGCCATTTTGGTCACTGTGAGGGTTTAAAAAGTCGTTATTCAACATGAGGCACGATCCAATTGACATTTTGAATCATTTTTGGTACAGTCCAAAAAATCGATTTTCGGATGAACAACGATGACTCCGGACATGTCGAACGTTCCCAAAATGGTCTATAATGATGAAATTTTAACATTTAATCTTTTGACTCTAAATGACTGTTGGATGTGCATTATGACTTTTTCAACTAAAATAAGTGTGTTTAAAGTCATTTCTGTGCCTGAAACGGGTCAAAATTGAAGCTTTTGAGTAAGCAAAACTCTGTAAAAATGGCAATTTTGGTCACTGTGAGGGTTTAGAAAGTGGTTATTCAACATGAGGCATGATCCAATTGACATTTTGAATCATTTTTGGTACAGTCTAAAAAATCGATTTTCGGATGAAAAACGATGACTCCGGACATGTCGAACGTTCCCAAAATGGTCTATAATGAGGAAATTTTAACATTTAATCTTTTGACTCTAAATGACTGTTGGATGTGAATTATGACTTTTTCAACTAAAATAAGTGTGTTTAAAGTCATTTCTGTGACTGAAACGGGTCAAAATTGAAGCTTTTGAGTAAGCAAAACTCTGTAAAAATGGCCATTTTGGTCACTGTGAGGGTTTAAAAATTGGTTATTCGACATGAGGCACGATCCAATTGACATTTTGAATCATTTTTGGTACAGTCCAAAAAATCGATTTTCGGATGAAAAACGATGACTCCGGACATGTCGAACGTTCCCAAAATGGTCTATAATGATGAAATTTTAACATTTAATCTTTTGACTCTAAATGACTGTTGGATGTGAATTATGACTTTTTCAACTAAAATAAGTGTGTTTAAAGTAATTTTTGTGACTGAAACGGGTCAAAATTGAAGCTTTTGAGTAATCAAAACTCTGTAAAAATGGCAATTTTGGTCACTGTGAGGGTTTAAAAAGTGGTTATTCAACATGAGGCATGATCCAATTGACATTTTGAATCATTTTTGGTGCAGTCCAAAAAATCGATTTTCGGATGAAAAACGATGACTCCGGACATGTCGAACGTTCCCAAAATGGTCTATAATGATGAAATTTTAATATTTAATCTTTTGACTCTAAATGACTGTTGGATGTGAATTATGACATTTCAACTAAAATAAGTGTGTTTAAAGTCATTTCTGTGCCTGAAACGGGTCAAAATTGAAGCTTTTGAGTAAGCAAAACTCTGTAAAAATGGCAATTTTGGTCACTGTGAGGGTTTAAAAAGTGGTTATTCAACATGAGGCATGATCCAATTGACATTTTGAATCATTTTTGGTACAGTCCAAAAAATCGATTTTCGGATGAAAAACGATGACTCCGGACATGTCGAACGTTCCCAAAATGGTCTATAATGATGAAATTTTAACATTTAATCTTTTGACTCTAAATGACTGTTGGATGTGAATTATGACTTTTTCAACTAAAATAAGTGTGTTTAAAGTCATTTCTGTGACTGAAACGGGTCAAAATTGAAGCTTTTGAGTAAGCAAAACTCTGTAAAAATGGCCATTTTGGTCACTGTGAGGGTTTAAAAATTGGTTATTCGACATGAGGCACGATCCAATTGACATTTTGAATCATTTTTGGTACAGTCCAAAAAATCGATTTTCGGATGAAAAACGATGACTCCGGACATGTCGAACGTTCCCAAAATGGTCTATAATGATGAAATTTTAACATTTAATCTTTTGACTCTAAATGACTGTTGGATGTGAATTATGACTTTTTCAACTAAAATAAGTGTGTTTAAAGTAATTTTTGTGACTGAAACGGGTCAAAATTGAAGCTTTTGAGTAATCAAAACTCTGTAAAAATGGCAATTTTGGTCACTGTGAGGGTTTAAAAAGTGGTTATTCAACATGAGGCATGATCCAATTGACATTTTGAATCATTTTTGGTACAGTCCAAAAAATCGATTTTCGGATGAAAAACGATGACTCCGGACATGTCGAACGTTCCCAAAATGGTCTATAATGATGAAATTTTAATATTTAATCTTTTGACTCTAAATGACTGTTGGATGTGAATTGTGACTTTTTCAACTAAAATAAGTGTGTTTAAAGTCATTTCTGTGCCTGAAACGGGTCAAAATTGATGCTTTTGAGTAAGCAAAACTCTTTAAAAATGGCAATTTTGGTCACTGTGAGGGT
Source organism: Lissotriton vulgaris (assembly GCF_964263255.1). NCBI lineage: Eukaryota > Metazoa > Chordata > Amphibia > Caudata > Salamandridae > Lissotriton > Lissotriton vulgaris. The sequence continues at coordinate 73,048 of NW_028243082.1, read as the reverse complement.
TTAAAAAGTGGTTATTCAACATGAGGCATGATCCAATTGACATTTTGAATCATTTTTGGTACAGTCCAAAAAATCGATTTTCGGATGAAAAACGATGACTCCGGACATGTCGAACGTTCCCAAAATGGTCTATAATGATGAAATTTTAACATTTAATCTTTTGACTCTAAATGACTGTTGGATGTGAATTATGACTTTTTCATCTAAAATAAGTGTGTTTAAAGTAATTTCTGTGACTGAAACGGGTCAAAATTGAAGCTTTTGAGTAAGCAAAACTTTGTAAAAATGGCCATTTTGGTCACTGTGAGGGTTTAAAAAGTCGTTATTCAACATGAGGCACGATCCAATTGACATTTTGAATCATTTTTGGTACAGTCCAAAAAATCGATTTTCGGATGAACAACGATGACTCCGGACATGTCGAACGTTCCCAAAATGGTCTATAATGATGAAATTTTAACATTTAATCTTTTGACTCTAAATGACTGTTGGATGTGCAATATGACTTTTTCAACTAAAATAAGTGTGTTTAAAGTCATTTCTGTGCCTGAAACGGGTCAAAATTGAAGCTTTTGAGTAAGCAAAACTCTGTAAAAATGGCAATTTTGGTCACTGTGAGGGTTTAGAAAGTGGTTATTCAACATGAGGCATGATCCAATTGACATTTTGAATCATTTTTGGTACAGTCTAAAAAATCGATTTTCGGATGAAAAACGATGACTCCGGACATGTCGAACGTTCCCAAAATGGTCTATAATGAGGAAATTTTAACATTTAATCTTTTGACTCTAAATGACTGTTGGATGTGAATTATGACTTTTTCAACTAAAATAAGTGTGTTTAAAGTCATTTCTGTGACTGAAACGGGTCAAAATTGAAGCTTTTGAGTAAGCAAAACTCTGTAAAAATGGCCATTTTGGTCACTGTGAGGGTTTAAAAATTGGTTATTCGACATGAGGCACGATCCAATTGACATTTTGAATCATTTTTGGTACAGTCCAAAAAATCGATTTTCGGATGAAAAACGATGACTCCGGACATGTCGAACGTTCCCAAAATGGTCTATAATGATGAAATTTTAACATTTAATCTTTTGACTCTAAATGACTGTTGGATGTGAATTATGACTTTTTCAACTAAAATAAGTGTGTTTAAAGTAATTTTTGTGACTGAAACGGGTCAAAATTGAAGCTTTTGAGTAATCAAAACTCTGTAAAAATGGCAATTTTGGTCACTGTGAGGGTTTAAAAAGTGGTTATTCAACATGAGGCATGATCCAATTGACATTTTGAATCATTTTTGGTGCAGTCCAAAAAATCGATTTTCGGATGAAAAACGATGACTCCGGACATGTCGAACGTTCCCAAAATGGTCTATAATGATGAAATTTTAATATTTAATCTTTTGACTCTAAATGACTGTTGGATGTGAATTATGACATTTCAACTAAAATAAGTGTGTTTAAAGTCATTTCTGTGCCTGAAACGGGTCAAAATTGAAGCTTTTGAGTAAGCAAAACTCTGTAAAAATGGCAATTTTGGTCACTGTGAGGGTTTAAAAAGTGGTTATTCAACATGAGGCATGATCCAATTGACATTTTGAATCATTTTTGGTACAGTCCAAAAAATCGATTTTCGGATGAAAAACGATGACTCCGGACATGTCGAACGTTCCCAAAATGGTCTATAATGATGAAATTTTAATATTTAATCTTTTGACTCTAAATGACTGTTGGATGTGAATTGTGACATTTTCAACTAAAATAAGTGTGTTTAAAGTCATTTCTGTGCCTGAAACGGGTCAAAATTGATGCTTTTGAGTAAGCAAAACTCTTTAAAAATGGCAATTTTGGTCACTGTGAGGGTTTAAAAAGTGGTTATTCAACATGAGGCATGATCCAATTGACATTTTGAATCATTTTTGGTACAGTCCAAAAAATCGATTTTCGGATGAAAAACGATGACTCCGGACATGTCGAACGTTCCCAAAATGGTCTATAATGATGAAATTTTAACATTTAATCTTTTGACTCTAAATGACTGTTGGATGTGAATTATGACTTTTTCAACTAAAATAAGTGTGTTTAAAGTAATTTCTGTGACTGAAACGGGTCAAAATTGAAGCTTTTGAGTAAGCAAAACTTTGTAAAAATGGCCATTTTGGTCACTGTGAGGGTTTAAAAAGTCGTTATTCAACATGAGGCACGATCCAATTGACATTTTGAATCATTTTTGGTACAGTCCAAAAAATCGATTTTCGGATGAACAACGATGACTCCGGACATGTCGAACGTTCCCAAAATGGTCTATAATGATGAAATTTTAACATTTAATCTTTTGACTCTAAATGACTGTTGGATGTGCATTATGACTTTTTCAACTAAAATAAGTGTGTTTAAAGTCATTTCTGTGCCTGAAACGGGTCAAAATTGAAGCTTTTGAGTAAGCAAAACTCTGTAAAAATGGCAATTTTGGTCACTGTGAGGGTTTAGAAAGTGGTTATTCAACATGAGGCATGATCCAATTGACATTTTGAATCATTTTTGGTACAGTCTAAAAAATCGATTTTCGGATGAAAAACGATGACTCCGGACATGTCGAACGTTCCCAAAATGGTCTATAATGAGGACATTTTAACATTTAATCTTTTGACTCTAAATGACTGTTGGATGTGAATTATGACTTTTTCAACTAAAATAAGTGTGTTTAAAGTCATTTCTGTGACTGAAACGGGTCAAAATTGAAGCTTTTGAGTAAGCAAAACTCTGTAAAAATGGCCATTTTGTCACTGTGAGGGTTGAAAAATTGGTTATTCGACATGAGGCACGATCCAATTGACATTTTGAATCATTTTTGGTACAGTCCAAAAAATCGATTTTCGGATGAAAAACGATGACTCCGGACATGTCGAACGTTCCCAAAATGGTCTATAATGATGAATTTTAACATTTAATCTTTTGACTCTAAATGACTGTTGGATGTGAATTATGACTTTTTCAACTAAAATAAGTGTGTTTAAAGTAATTTTTGTGACTGAAACGGGTCAAAATTGAAGCTTTTGAGTAAGCAAAACTCTGTAAAAATGGCAATTTTGGTCACTGTGAGGGTTTAAAAAGTGGTTATTCAACATGAGGCATGATCCAATTGACATTTTGAATCATTTTTGGTACAGTCCAAAAAATCGATTTTCGGATGAAAAACGATGACTCCGGAAATGTCGAACGTTCCCAAAATGGTCTATAATGATGAAATTTTAACATTTAATCTTTTGACTCTAAATGACTGTTGGATGTGAATTATGACTTTTTCAACTAAAATAAGTGTGTTTAAAGTCATTTCTGTGACTGAAACGGGTCAAAATTGAAGCTTTTGAGTAAGCAAAACTTTGTAAAAATGGCCATTTTGGTCACTGTGAGGGTTTAAAAAGTCGTTATTCAACATGAGGCACGATCCAATTGACATTTTGAATCATTTTTGGTACAGTCCAAAAATCGATTTTCGGAAGAAAAACGATGACTCCGGACATGTCGAACGTTCCCAAAATGGTCTTTAATGATGAAAATTTTAACATTTAATCTTTTGACTCTAAATGACTGTTGGATGTGAATTATGACTTTTTCAACTAAAATAAGTGTGTTTAAAGTCATTTCTGTTCCTGAAACGGGTCAAAATTGAAGCTTTTTAGTAAGCAAAACTCTGTAAAAATGGCAATTTTGGACACTGTGAGGGTTTAAAAAGTGGTTATTCAACATGAGGCATGATCCAATTGACATTTTGAATCATTTTTGGTACAGTCCAAAAAATCAATTTTCGGATGAAAAACGATGACTCCGGACATGTCGAACGTTCCCAAAATGGTCTATAATGATGAAATTTTAACATTTAATCTTTTGACTCTAAATGACTGTTGGATGTGAATTATGACTTTTTCAACTAAAATAAGTGTGTTTAAAGTAATTTTTGTGACTGAAACGGGTCAAAATTGAAGCTTTTGAGTAATCAAAACTCTGTAAAAATGGCAATTTTGGTCACTGTGAGGGTTTAAAAAGTGGTTATTCAACATGAGGCATGATCCAATTGACATTTTGAATCATTTTTGGTACAGTCCAAAAAATCGATTTTCGGATGAAAAACGATGACTCCGGACATGTCGAACGTTCCCAAAATGGTCTATAATGATGAAATTTTAACATTTAATCTTTTGACTCTAAATGACTGTTGGATGTGAATTATGACTTTTTCAACTAAAATAAGTGTGTTTAAAGTCATTTCTGTGCCTGAAACGGGTCAAAATTGAAGCTTTTGAGTAAGCAAAACTCTGTAAAAATGGCAATTTTGGTCACTGTGAGGGTTTAAACAGTGGTTATTCAACATGAGGCATGATCCAATTGACATTTTGAATCATTTTTGGTACAGTCCAAAAAATCGATTTTCGGATGAAAAACGATGACTCCGGACATGTCGAACGTTCCCAAAATGGTCTATAATGATGAAATTTTAACATTTAATCTTTTGACTCTAAATGACTGTTGGATGTGAAGTATGACTTTTTCAACTAAAATAAGTGTGTTTAAAGTCATTTCTGTGCCTGAAACGGGTCAAAATTGAAGCTTTTGAGTAAGCAAAACTCTGTAAAAATGGCAATTTTGGTCACTGTGAGGGTTTAAAAAGTGGTTATCTACATGAGGCATGATCCAATTGACATTTTGAATCATTTTTGGTACAGTCCAAAAAATCGATTTTCGGATGAAAAACGATGACTCCGGACATGTCGAACGTTCCCAAAATGGTCTATAATGATGAAATTTTAACATTTAATCTTTTGACTCTAAATGACTGTTGGATGTGAATTATGACTTTTTCAACTAAAATAAGTGTGTTTAAAGTCATTTCTGTGACTGAAACGGGTCAAAATTGAAGCTTTTGAGTAAGCAAAACTCTGTAAAAATGGCCATTTTGGTCACTGTGAGGGTTTAAAAATTGGTTATTCGACATGAGGCACGATCCAATTGACATTTTGAATCATTTTTGGTACAGTCCAAAAAATCGATTTTCGGATGAAAAACGATGACTCCGGACATGTCGAACGTTCCCAAAATGGTCTATAATGATGAAATTTTAACATTTAATCTTTTGACTCTAAATGACTGTTGGATGTGAATTATGACTTTTTCAACTAAAATAAGTGTGTTTAAAGTAATTTTTGTGACTGAAACGGGTCAAAATTGAAGCTTTTGAGTAATCAAAACTCTGTAAAAATGGCAATTTTGGTCACTGTGAGGGTTTAAAAAGTGGTTATTCAACATGAGGCATGATCCAATTGACATTTTGAATCATTTTTGGTACAGTCCCAAAAATCGATTTTCGGATGAAAAACAATGACTCCGGACATGTCGAACGTTCCCAAAATGGTCTATAATGATGAAATTTTAACATTTAATCTTTTGACTCTAAATGACTGTTGGATGTGAATTAGGACTTTTTCAACTAAAATAAGTGTGTTTAAAGTCATTTCTGTGCCTGAAACGGGTCAAAATTGAAGCTTTTGAGTAAGCAAAACTCTGTAAAAATGGCAATTTTGGTCACTGTGAGGGTTTAAAAAGTGGTTATTCAACATGAGGCATGATCCAATTGACATTTTGAATAATTTTTGGTACAGTCCAAAAAATCGATTTTCGGATGAAAAACGATGACTCCGGACATGTCGAACGTTCCCAAAATGGTCTATAATGATGAAATTTTAACATTTAATCTTTTGACTCTAAATGACTGTTGGATGTGAAGTATGACTTTTTCAACTAAAATAAGTGTGTTTAAAGTCATTTCTGTGCCTGAAACGGGTCAAAATTGAAGCTTTTGAGTAAGCAAAACTCTGTAAAAATGGCAATTTTGGTCACTGTGAGGGTTTAAAAAGTGGTTATTCAACATGAGGCATGATCCAATTGACATTTTGAATCATTTTTGGTACAGTCCAAAAAATCGATTTTCGGATGAAAAACGATGACTCCGGACATGTCGAACGTTCCCAAAATGGTCTATAATGATGACATTTTAACATTTAATCTTTTGACTCTAAATGACTGTTGGATGTGAATTATGACTTTTTCAACTAAAATAAGTGTGTTTAAAGTCATTTCTGTGCCTGAAACGGGTCAAAATTGAAGCTTTTGAGTAAGCAAAACTCTGTAAAAATGGCCATTTTGGTCACTGTGAGGGTTTAAAAAGTGGTTATTCAACATGAGGCACGATCCAATTGACATTTTGAATCATTTTTGGTACAGTCCACAAAAATCAATTTTCGGATGAAAAACGATGACTCCGGACATGTCGAACGTTCCTAAAATGGTCTATAATGATGAAATTTTAACATTTAATCTTTTGACTCTAAATGACTGTTGGATGTGAATTATGACTTTTTCAACTAAAATAAGTGTGTTTAAAGTCATTTCTGTGCCTGAAACGGGTCAAAATTGAAGCTTTTGAGTAAGCAAAACTCTGTAAAAATGGCCATTTTGGTCACTGTGAGGGTTTAAAAAGTGGTTATTCAACATGAGGCACGATCCAATTGACATTTTGAATCATTTTTGGTACAGTCTAAAAAATCGATTTTCGGATGAAAAACGATGACTCCGGACATGTCGAACGTTCCCAAAATGGTCTATAATGATGAAATTTTAACATTTAATCTTTTGACTCTAAATGACTGTTGGATGTGAATTATGACTTTTTCAACTAAAATAAGTGTGTTTAAAGTAATTTTTGTGACTGAAACGGGTCAAAATTGAAGCTTTTGAGTAATCAAAACTCTGTAAAAATGGCAATTTTGGTCACTGTGAGGGTTTAAAAAGTGGTTATTCAACATGAGGCATGATCCAATTGACATTTTGAATCATTTTTGGTACAGTCCAAAAAATCGATTTTCGGATGAAAAACGATGACTCCGGACATGTCGAACGTTCCCAAAATGGTCTATAATGATGAAATTTTAATATTTAATCTTTTGACTCTAAATGACTGTTGGATGTGAATTGTGACTTTTTCAACTAAAATAAGTGTGTTTAAAGTCATTTCTGTGCCTGAAACGGGTCAAAATTGATGCTTTTGAGTAAGCAAAACTCTGTAAAAATGGCAATTTTGGTCACTGTGAGGGTTTAAAAAGTGGTTATTCAACATGAGGCATGATCCAATTGACATTTTGAATCATTTTTGGTACAGTCCAAAAAATCGATTTTCGGATGAAAAACGATGACTCCGGACATGTCGAACGTTCCCAAAATGGTCTATAATGATGAAATTTTAATATTTAATCTTTTGACTCTAAATGACTGTTGGATGTGAATTGTGACTTTTTCAACTAAAATAAGTGTGTTTAAAGTCATTTCTGTGCCTGAAACGGGTCAAAATTTAAGCTTTTGAGTAAGCAAAACTCTGTAAAAATGGCAATTTTGGTCACTGTGAGGGTTTAAAAAGTGGTTATTCAACATGAGGCATGATCCAATTGACATTTTGAATCATTTTTGGTACAGTCCAAAAAATCGATTTTCGGATGAAAAACGATGACTCCGGACATGTCGAACGTTCCCAAAATGGTCTATAATGATGAAATTTTAACATTTAATCTTTTGACTCTAAATGACTGTTGGATGTGAAGTATGACTTTTTCAACTAAAATAAGTGTGTTTAAAGTCATTTCTGTGCCTGAAACGGGTCAAAATTGAAGCTTTTGAGTAAGCAAAACTCTGTAAAAATGGCAATTTTGGTCACTGTGAGGGTTTAAAAAGTGGTTATTCAACATGAGGCACGATCCAATTGACATTTTGAATCATTTTTGGTACAGTCCAAAAAATCGATTTTCGGATGAAAAACGATGACTCCGGACATGTCGAACGTTCCCAAAATGGTCTATAATGATGAAATTTTAACATTTAATCTTTTGACTCTAAATGACTGTTGGATGTGAATTATGACTTTTTCAACTAAAATAAGTGTGTTTAAAGTCATTTCTGTGCCTGAAACGGGTCAAAATTGAAGCTTTTGAGTAAGCAAAACTCTGTAAAAATGGCCATTTTGGTCACTGTGAGGGTTTAAAAAGTGGTTATTCAACATGAGGCACGATCCAATTGACATTTTGAATCATTTTTGGTACAGTCCACAAAAATCAATTTTCGGATGAAAAACGATGACTCCGGACATGTCGAACGTTCCTAAAATGGTCTATAATGATGAAATTTTAACATTTAATCTTTTGACTCTAAATGACTGTTGGATGTGAATTATGACTTTTTCAACTAAAATAAGTGTGTTTAAAGTCATTTCTGTGCCTGAAACGGGTCAAAATTGAAGCTTTTGAGTAAGCAAAACTCTGTAAAAATGGCCATTTTGGTCACTGTGAGGGTTTAAAAAGTGGTTATTCAACATGAGGCACGATCCAATTGACATTTTGAATCATTTTTGGTACAGTCTAAAAAATCGATTTTCGGATGAAAAACGATGACTCCGGACATGTCGAACGTTCCCAAAATGGTCTATAATGATGAAATTTTAACATTTAATCTTTTGACTCTAAATGACTGTTGGATGTGCATTATGACTTTTTCAACTAAAATAAGTGTGTTTAAAGTCATTTCTGTGCCTGAAACGGGTCAAAATTGAAGCTTATGAGTAAGCAAAACTCTGTAAAAATGGCAATTTTGGTCACTGTGAGGGTTTAGAAAGTGGTTATTCAACATGAGGCATGATCCAATTGACATTTTGAATCATTTTTGGTACAGTCTAAAAAATCGATTTTCGGATGAAAAACGATGACTCCGGACATGTCGAACGTTCCCAAAATGGTCTATAATGAGGAAATTTTAACATTTAATCTTTTGACTCTAAATGACTGTTGGATGTGAATTATGACTTTTTCAACTAAAATAAGTGTGTTTAAAGTCATTTCTGTGACTGAAACGGGTCAAAATTGAAGCTTTTGAGTAAGCAAAACTCTGTAAAAATGGCCATTTTGGTCACTGTGAGGGTTTAAAAATTGGTTATTCGACATGAGGCACGATCCAATTGACATTTTGAATCATTTTTGGTACAGTCCAAAAAATCGATTTTCGGATGAAAAACGATGACTCCGGACATGTCGAACGTTCCCAAAATGGTCTATAATGATGAAATTTTAACATTTAATCTTTTGACTCTAAATGACTGTTGGATGTGAATTATGACTTTTTCAACTAAAATAAGTGTGTTTAAAGTAATTTTTGTGACTGAAACGGGTCAAAATTGAAGCTTTTGAGTAATCAAAACTCTGTAAAAATGGCAATTTTGGTCACTGTGAGGGTTTAAAAAGTGGTTATTCAACATGAGGCATGATCCAATTGACATTTTGAATCATTTTTGGTGCAGTCCAAAAAATCGATTTTCGGATGAAAAACGATGACTCCGGACATGTCGAACGTTCCCAAAATGGTCTATAATGATGAAATTTTAATATTTAATCTTTTGACTCTAAATGACTGTTGGATGTGAATTATGACATTTCAACTAAAATAAGTGTGTTTAAAGTCATTTCTGTGCCTGAAACGGGTCAAAATTGAAGCTTTTGAGTAAGCAAAACTCTGTAAAAATGGCAATTTTGGTCACTGTGAGGGTTTAAAAAGTGGTTATTCAACATGAGGCATGATCCAATTGACATTTTGAATCATTTTTGGTACAGTCCAAAAAATCGATTTTCGGATGAAAAACGATGACTCCGGACATGTCGAACGTTCCCAAAATGGTCTATAATGATGAAATTTTAATATTTAATCTTTTGACTCTAAATGACTGTTGGATGTGAATTGTGACTTTTTCAACTAAAATAAGTGTGTTTAAAGTCATTTCTGTGCCTGAAACGGGTCAAAATTGATGCTTTTGAGTAAGCAAAACTCTTTAAAAATGGCAATTTTGGTCACTGTGAGGGTTTAAAAAGTGGTTATTCAACATGAGGCATGATCCAATTGACATTTTGAATCATTTTTGGTACAGTCCAAAAAATCGATTTTCGGATGAAAAACGATGACTCCGGACATGTCGAACGTTCCCAAAATGGTCTATAATGATGAAATTTTAACATTTAATCTTTTGACTCTAAATGACTGTTGGATGTGAATTATGACTTTTTCAACTAAAATAAGTGTGTTTAAAGTAATTTCTGTGACTGAAACGGGTCAAAATTGAAGCTTTTGAGTAAGCAAAACTTTGTAAAAATGGCCATTTTGGTCACTGTGAGGGTTTAAAAAGTCGTTATTCAACATGAGGCACGATCCAATTGACATTTTGAATCATTTTTGGTACAGTCCAAAAAATCGATTTTCGGATGAACAACGATGACTCCGGACATGTCGAACGTTCCCAAAATGGTCTATAATGATGAAATTTTAACATTTAATCTTTTGACTCTAAATGACTGTTGGATGTGCATTATGACTTTTTCAACTAAAATAAGTGTGTTTAAAGTCATTTCTGTGCCTGAAACGGGTCAAAATTGAAGCTTTTGAGTAAGCAAAACTCTGTAAAAATGGCAATTTTGGTCACTGTGAGGGTTTAGAAAGTGGTTATTCAACATGAGGCATGATCCAATTGACATTTTGAATCATTTTTGGTACAGTCTAAAAAATCGATTTTCGGATGAAAAACGATGACTCCGGACATGTCGAACGTTCCCAAAATGGTCTATAATGAGGAAATTTTAACATTTAATCTTTTGACTCTAAATGACTGTTGGATGTGAATTATGACTTTTTCAACTAAAATAAGTGTGTTTAAAGTCATTTCTGTGACTGAAACGGGTCAAAATTGAAGCTTTTGAGTAAGCAAAACTCTGTAAAAATGGCCATTTTGGTCACTGTGAGGGTTTAAAAATTGGTTATTCGACATGAGGCACGATCCAATTGACATTTTGAATCATTTTTGGTACAGTCCAAAAAATCGATTTTCGGATGAAAAACGATGACTCCGGACATGTCGAACGTTCCCAAAATGGTCTATAATGATGAAATTTTAACATTTAATCTTTTGACTCTAAATGACTGTTGGATGTGAATTATGACTTTTTCAACTAAAATAAGTGTGTTTAAAGTAATTTTTGTGACTGAAACGGGTCAAAATTGAAGCTTTTAAGTAAGCAAAACTCTGTAAAAATGGCAATTTTGGTCACTGTGAGGGTTTAAAAAGTGGTTATTCAACATGAGGCATGATCCAATTGACATTTTGAATCATTTTTGGTACAGTCCAAAAAATCGATTTTCGGATGAAAAACGATGACTCCGGACATGTCGAACTTTCCCAAAATGGTCTATAATGATGAAATTTTAACATTTAATCTTTTGACTCTAAATGACTGTTGGATGTGAATTATGACTTTTTCAACTAAAATAAGTGTGTTTAAAGTCATTTCTGTGACTGAAACGGGTCAAAATTGAAGCTTTTGAGTAAGCAAAACTTTGTAAAAATGGCCATTTTGGTCACTGTGAGGGTTTAAAAAGTCGTTATTCAACATGAGGCACGATCCAATTGACATTTTGAATCATTTTTGGTACAGTCCAAAAAATCGATTTTCGGAAGAAAAACGATGACTCCGGACATGTCGAACGTTCCCAAAATGGTCTTTAATGATGAAATTTTAACATTTAATCTTTTGACTCTAAATGACTGTTGGATGTGAATTATGACTTTTTCAACTAAAATAAGTGTGTTTAAAGTCATTTCTGTTCCTGAAACGGGTCAAAATTGAAGCTTTTTAGTAAGCAAAACTCTGTAAAAATGGCAATTTTGGACACTGTGAGGGTTTAAAAAGTGGTTATTCAACATGAGGCATGATCCAATTGACATTTTGAATCATTTTTGGTACAGTCCAAAAAATCAATTTTCGGATGAAAAACGATGACTCCGGACATGTCGAACGTTCCCAAAATGGTCTATAATGATGAAATTTTAACATTTAATCTTTTGACTCTAAATGACTGTTGGATGTGAATTATGACTTTTTCAACTAAAATAAGTGTGTTTAAAGTAATTTTTGTGACTGAAACGGGTCAAAATTGAAGCTTTTGAGTAATCAAAACTCTGTAAAAATGGCAATTTTGGTCACTGTGAGGGTTTAAAAAGTGGTTATTCAACATGAGGCATGATCCAATTGACATTTTGAATCATTTTTGGTACAGTCCAAAAAATCGATTTTCGGATGAAAAACGATGACTCCGGACATGTCGAACGTTCCCAAAATGGTCTATAATGATGAAATTTTAACATTTAATCTTTTGACTCTAAATGACTGTTGGATGTGAATTATGACTTTTTCAACTAAAATAAGTGTGTTTAAAGTCATTTCTGTGCCTGAAACGGGTCAAAATTGAAGCTTTTGAGTAAGCAAAACTCTGTAAAAATGGCAATTTTGGTCACTGTGAGGGTTTAAACAGTGGTTATTCAACATGAGGCATGATCCAATTGACATTTTGAATCATTTTTGGTACAGTCCAAAAAATCGATTTTCGGATGAAAAACGATGACTCCGGACATGTCGAACGTTCCCAAAATGGTCTATAATGATGAAATTTTAACATTTAATCTTTTGACTCTAAATGACTGTTGGATGTGAAGTATGACTTTTTCAACTAAAATAAGTGTGTTTAAAGTCATTTCTGTGCCTGAAACGGGTCAAAATTGAAGCTTTTGAGTAAGCAAAACTCTGTAAAAATGGCAATTTTGGTCACTGTGAGGGTTTAAAAAGTGGTTATTCAACATGAGGCATGATCCAATTGACATTTTGAATCATTTTTGGTACAGTCCAAAAAATCGATTTTCGGATGAAAAACGATGACTCCGGACATGTCGAACGTTCCCAAAATGGTCTATAATGATGAAATTTAAACATTTAATCTTTTGACTCTAAATGACTGTTGGATGTGAATTATGACTTTTTCAACTAAAATAAGTGTGTTTAAAGTCATTTCTGTGACTGAAACGGGTCAAAATTGAAGCTTTTGAGTAAGCAAAACTCTGTAAAAATGGCCATTTTGGTCACTGTGAGGGTTTAAAAATTGGTTATTCGACATGAGGCACGATCCAATTGACATTTTGAATCATTTTTGGTACAGTCCAAAAAATCAATTTTCGGATGAAAAACGATGACTCCGGACATGTCGAACGTTCCCAAAATGGTCTATAATGATGAAATTTTAACATTTAATCTTTTGACTCTAAATGACTGTTGGATGTGAATTATGACTTTTTCAACTAAAATAAGTGTGTTTAAAGTAATTTTTGTGACTGAAACGGGTCAAAATTGAAGCTTTTGAGTAATCAAAACTCTGTAAAAATGGCAATTTTGGTCACTGTGAGGGTTTAAAAAGTGGTTATTCAACATGAGGCATGATCCAATTGACATTTTGAATCATTTTTGGTACAGTCCCAAAAATCGATTTTCGGATGAAAAACAATGACTCCGGACATGTCGAACGTTCCCAAAATGGTCTATAATGATGAAATTTTAACATTTAATCTTTTGACTCTAAATGACTGTTGGATGTGAATTAGGACTTTTTCAACTAAAATAAGTGTGTTTAAAGTCATTTCTGTGCCTGAAACGGGTCAAAATTGAAGCTTTTGAGTAAGCAAAACTCTGTAAAAATGGCAATTTTGGTCACTGTGAGGGTTTAAAAAGTGGTTATTCAACATGAGGCATGATCCAATTGACATTTTGAATCATTTTTGGTACAGTCCAAAAAATCGATTTTCGGATGAAAAACGATGACTCCGGACATGTCGAACGTTCCCAAAATGGTCTATAATGATGAAATTTTAACATTTAATCTTTTGACTCTAAATGACTGTTGGATGTGAAGTATGACTTTTTCAACTAAAATAAGTGTGTTTAAAGTCATTTCTGTGCCTGAAACGGGTCAAAATTGAAGCTTTTGAGTAAGCAAAACTCTGTAAAAATGGCAATTTTGGTCACTGTGAGGGTTTAAAAAGTGGTTATTCAACATGAGGCATGATCCAATTGACATTTTGAATCATTTTTGGTACAGTCCAAAAAATCGATTTTCGGATGAAAAACGATGACTCCGGACATGTCGAACGTTCCCAAAATGGTCTATAATGATGAAATTTTAACATTTAATCTTTTGACTCTAAATGACTGTTGGATGTGAATTATGACTTTTTCAACTAAAATAAGTGTGTTTAAAGTCATTTCTGTGCCTGAAACGGGTCAAAATTGAAGCTTTTGAGTAAGCAAAACTCTGTAAAAATGGCAATTTTGGTCACTGTGAGGGTTTAAAAAGTGGTTATTCAACATGAGGCATGATCCAATTGACATTTTGAATCATTTTTGGTACAGTCCAAAAAATCGATTTTCGGATGAAAAACGATGACTCCGGACATGTCGAACGTTCCCAAAATGGTCTATAATGATGAAATTTTAACATTTAATCTTTTGACTCTAAATGACTGTTGGATGTGAAGTATGACTTTTTCAACTAAAATAAGTGTGTTTAAAGTCATTTCTGTGCCTGAAACGGGTCAAAATTGAAGCTTTTGAGTAAGCAAAACTCTGTAAAAATGGCAATTTTGGTCACTGTGAGGGTTTAAAAAGTGGTTATTCAACATGAGGCACGATCCAATTGACATTTTGAATCATTTTTGGTACAGTCCAAAAAATCGATTTTCGGATGAAAAACGATGACTCCGGACATGTCGAACGTTCCCAAAATGGTCTATAATGATGAAATTTTAACATTTAATCTTTTGACTCTAAATGACTGTTGGATGTGAATTATGACTTTTTCAACTAAAATAAGTGTGTTTAAAGTCATTTCTGTGCCTGAAACGGGTCAAAATTGAAGCTTTTGAGTAAGCAAAACTCTGTAAAAATGGCCATTTTGGTCACTGTGAGGGTTTAAAAAGTGGTTATTCAACATGAGGCACGATCCAATTGACATTTTGAATCATTTTTGGTACAGTCCACAAAAATCAATTTTCGGATGAAAAACGATGACTCCGGACATGTCGAACGTTCCTAAAATGGTCTATAATGATGAAATTTTAACATTTAATCTTTTGACTCTAAATGACTGTTGGATGTGAATTATGACTTTTTCAACTAAAATAAGTGTGTTTAAAGTCATTTCTGTGCCTGAAACGGGTCAAAATTGAAGCTTTTGAGTAAGCAAAACTCTGTAAAAATGGCCATTTTGGTCACTGTGAGGGTTTAAAAAGTGGTTATTCAACATGAGGCACGATCCAATTGACATTTTGAATCATTTTTGGTACAGTCCAAAAAATCGATTTTCGGATGAAAAACGATGACTCCGGACATGCAAACGTTCCCAAAATGGTCTATAATGATGAAATTTTAACATTTAATCTTTTGACTCTAAATGACAGTTGGATTTGAATTATGACTTTTTCAACTAAAATAAGTGTGTTTAAAGTCATTTCTGTGCCTGAAACGGGTCAAAATTGAAGCTTTTGAGTAAGCAAAACTCTGTAAAAATGGCAATTTTGGTCACTGTGAGGGTTTAAAAAGTGGTTATTCAACATGAGGCATGATCCAATTGACATTTTGAATCATTTTTGGTACAGTCCAAAAAATCGATTTTCGGATGAAAAACGATGACTCCGGACATGTCGAACGTTCCCAAAATGGTCTATAATGATGAAATTTTAACATTTAATCTTTTGACTCTAAATGACTGTTGGATGTGAATTATGACTTTTTCAACTAAAATAAGTGTGTTTAAAGTCATTTCTGTGACTGAAACGGGTCAAAATTGAAGCTTTTGAGTAAGCAAAACTTTGTAAAAATGGCCATTTTGGTCACTGTGAGGGTTTAAAAAGTGGTTATTCAACATGAGGCATGATCCAATTGACATTTTGAATCATTTTTGGTACAGTCCAAAAAATCGATTTTCGGATGAAAAACGATGACTCCGGACATGTCGAACGTTCCCAAAATGGTCTATAATGATGAAATTTTAACATTTAATCTTTTGACTCTAAATGACTGTTGGATGTGAATTATGACTTTTTCAACTAAAATAAGTGTGTTTAAAGTCATTTCTGTGACTGAAACGGGTCAAAATTGAAGCTTTTGAGTAAGCAAAACTCTGTAAAAATGGCCATTTTGGTCACTGTGAGGGTTTAAAAAGTGGTTATCAACATGAGGCACGATCCAATTGACATTTTGAATCATTTTTGGTACAGTCCAAAAAATCAATTTTCGGATGAAAAACGATGACTCCGGACATGTCGAACGTTCCCAAAATGGTCTATAATGATGAAATTTTAGCATTTAATCTTTTGAATCTAAATGACTGTTGGATGTGAATTATGACTTTTTCAACTAAAATAAGTGTGTTTAAAGTCATTTCTGTGACTGAAACGGGTCAAAATTGAAGCTTTTGAGTAAGCAAAACTCTGTAAAAATGGCCATTTTGGTCACTGTGAGGGTTTAAAAAGTGGTTATTCAACATGAGGCACGATCCAATTGACATTTTGAATCATTTTTGGTACAGTCCAAAAAATCGATTTTCGGATGAAAAACGATGACTCCGGACATGCGAACGTTCCCAAAATGGTCTATAATGATGAAATTTTAACATTTAATCTTTTGACTCTAAATGACTGTTGGATGTGAATTATGACTTTTTCAACTAAAATAAGTGTGTTTAAAGTCATTTCTGTGCCTGAAACGGGTCAAAATTGAAGCTTTTGAGTAAGCAAAACTCTGTAAAAATGGCAATTTTGGTCACTGTGAGGGTTTAAAAAGTGGTTATTCAACATGAGGCACGATCCAATTGACATTTTGAATCATTTTTGGTACAGTCCAAAAAATCGATTTTCGGATGAAAAACGATGACTCCGGACATGCGAACGTTCCCAAAATGGTCTATAATGATGAAATTTTAACATTTAATCTTTTGACTCTAAATGACTGTTGGATTTGAATTATGACTTTTTCAACTAAAATAAGTGTGTTTAAAGTCATTTCTGTGCCTGAAACGGGTCAAAATTGAAGCTTTTGAGTAAGCAAAACTCTGTAAAAAAGGCAATTTTGGTCACTGTGAGGGTTTAAAAAGTGGTTATTCAACATGAGGCATGATCCAATTGACATTTTGAATCATTTTTGGTACAGTCCAAAAAATCGATTTTCGGATGAAAAACGATGACTCCGGACATGTCGAACGTTCCCAAAATGGTCTATAATGATGAAATTTTAACATTTAATCTTTTGACTCTAAATGACTGTTGGATGTGAATTATGACTTTTTCAACTAAAATAAGTGTGTTTAAAGTCATTTCTGTGACTGAAACGGGTCAAAATTAAAGCTTTTGAGTAAGCAAAACTTTGTAAAAATGGCCATTTTGGTCACTGTGTGGGTTTAAAAAGTGGTTATTCAACATGAGGCACGATCCAATTGACATTTTGAATCATTTTTGGTACAGTCCAAAAAATCGATTTTCGGATGAAAAACGATGACTCCGGACATGTCGAACGTTCCCAAAATGGTCTTTAATGATGAAATTTTAACATTTAATCTTTTGACTCTAAATGACTGTTGGATGTGAATTATGACTTTTTCAACTGAAATAAGTGTGTTTAAAGTCATTTCTGTGCCTGAAACGGGTCAAAATTGAAGCTTTTGAGTAAGCAAAACTCTGTAAAAATGGCAATTTTGGTCACTGTGAGGGTTTAAAAAGTGGTTATTCAACATGAGGCATGATCCAATTGACATTTTGAATCATTTTTGGTACAGTCCAAAAAATCAATTTTCGGATGAAATACGATGACTCCGGACATGTCGAACGTTCCCAAAATGGTCTATAATGATGAAATTTTAACATTTAATCTTTTGACTCTAAATGACTGTTGGATGTGAATTATGACTTTTTCAACTAAAATAAGTGTGTTTAAAGTAATTTTTGTGACTGAAACGTGTCAAAATTGAAGCTTTTGAGTAATCAAAACTCTGTAAAAATGGCAATTTTGGTCACTGTGAGGGTTTAAAAAGTGGTTATTCAACATGAGGCATGATCCAATTGACATTTTGAATCATTTTTGGTACAGTCCAAAAAATCGATTTTCGGATGAAAAACGATGACTCCGGACATGTCAAACGTTCCCAAAATGGTCTATAATGATGAAATTTTAACATTTAATCTTTTGACTCTAAATGACTGTTGGATGTGAAGTATGACTTTTTCAACTAAAATAAGTGTGTTTAAAGTCATTTCTGTGCCTGAAACGGGTCAAAATTGAAGCTTTTGAGTAAGCAAAACTCTGTAAAAATGGCAATTTTGGTCACTGTGAGGGTTTAAAAAGTGGTTATTCAACATGAGGCATGATCCAATTGACATTTTGAATCATTTTTGGTACAGACCAAAAAATCGATTTTCAGATGAAAAACGATGACTCCGGACATGTCGAACGTTCCTAAAATGGTCTATAATGATGAAATTTTAACATTTAATCTTTTGACTCTAAATGACTGTTGGATGTGAATTATGACTTTTTCAACTAAAATAAGTGTGTTTAAAGTCATTTCTGTGCCTGAAACGGGTCAAAATTGAAGCTTTTGAGTAAGCAAAACTCTGTAAAAATGGCCATTTTGGTCACTGTGAGGGTTTAAAAAGTGGTTATTCAACATGAGGCACAATCCAATTGACATTTTGAATCATTTTTGGTACAGTCTAAAAAATCGATTTTCGGATGAAAAACGATGACTCCGGACATGTCGAACGTTCCCAAAATGGTCTATAATGATGAAATTTTAACATTTAATCTTTTGACTCTAAATGACTGTTGGATGTGAATTATGACTTTTTCAACTAAAATAAGTCTGTTTAAAGTCATTTCTGTGCCTGAAACGGGTCAAAATTGAAACTTTTGAGTAAGCAAAACTCTGTAAAAATGGCAATTTTGGTCACTTTGAGGGTTTAAAAAGTGGTTATTCAACATGAGGCACGATCCAATTGACATTTTGAATCATTTTTGGTACAGTCCAAAAAATCGATTTTCGGATGAAAAACGATGACTCCGGACATGTCGAACGTTCCCAAAATGGTCTATAATGATGAAATTTTAACATTTAATCTTTTGACTCTAAATGACTGTTGGATGTGAAGTATGACTTTTTCAACTAAAATAAGTGTGTTTAAAGTCATTTCTGTGCCTGAAACGGGTCAAAATTGAAGCTTTTGAGTAAGCAAAACTCTGTAAAAATGGCAATTTTGGTCACTGTGAGGGTTTAAAAAGTGGTTATTCAACATGAGGCATGATCCAATTGACATTTTGAATCATTTCTGGTACAGTCCAAAAAATCGATTTTCAGATGAAAAACGATGACTCCGGACATGTCGAACGTTCCTAAAATGGTCTATAATGATGAAATTTTAACATTTAATCTTTTGACTCTAAATGACTGTTGGATGTGAATTATGACTTTTTCAACTAAAATAAGTGTGTTTAAAGTCATTTCTGTGCCTGAAACGGGTCAAAATTGAAGCTTTTGAGTAAGCAAAACTCTGTAAAAATGGCCATTTTGGTCACTGTGAGGGTTTAAAAAGTGGTTATTCAACATGAGGCACGATCCAATTGACATTTTGAACCATTTTTGGTACAGTCTAAAAAATCGATTTTCGGATGAAAAACGATGACTCCGGACATGTCGAACGTTCCCAAAATGGTCTATAATGATGAAATTTTAACATTTAATCTTTTGACTCTAAATGACTGTTGGATGTGAATTATGACTTTTTCAACTAAAATAAGTGTGTTTAAAGTCATTTCTGTGCCTGAAACGGGTCAAAATTGAAACTTTTGAGTAAGCAAAACTCTGTAAAAATGGCAATTTTGGTCACTTTGAGGGTTTAAAAAGTGGTTATTCAACATGAGGCATGATCCAATTGACATTTTGAATCATTTTTGGTACAGTCCAAAAAATCGATTTTCGGATGAAAAACGATGACTCCGGACATGTTGAACGTTCCCAAAATGGTCTATAATGATGAAATTTTAACATTTAATCTTTTGACTCTAAATGACTGTTGGATGTGAATTATGACTTTTTCAACTAAAATAAGTGTGTTTAAAGTAATTTCTGTGCCTGAAACGGGTCAAAATTGAAGCTTTTGAGTAAGCAAAACTCTGTAAAAATGGCAATTTTGGTCACTGTGAGGGTTTAAAAAGTGGTTATTGAACATGAGGCATGATCCAATTGACATTTTGAATCATTTTTGGTACAGTCCAAAAAATCGATTTTCGGATGAAAAACGATGACTCCGGACATGTCGAACGTTCCCAAAATGGCCTATAATGATGAAATTTTAACATTTAATCTTTTGACTCTAAATGACTGTTGGATGTGAATTATGACTTTTTCAACTAAAATAAGTGTGTTTAAAGTCATTTCTGTGACTGAAACGGGTCAAAATTGAAGCTTTTGAGTAAGCAAAACTCTGTAAAAATGGCCATTTTGGTCACTGTGAGGGTTTAAAAAGTGGTTATTCAACATGAGGCATGATCCAATTGACATTTTGAATCATTTTTGGTACAGTCCAAAAAATCAATTTTCGGATGAAAAACGATGACTCCGGACATGTCGAACGTTCCCAAAATGGTCTATAATGATGAAATTTTAACATTTAATCTTTTGACTCTAAATGACTGTTGGATGTGCATTATGACTTTTTCAACTAAAATAAGTGTGTTTAAAGTCATTTCTGTGCCTGAAACGGGTCAAAATTTAAGCTTTTGAGTAAGCAAAACTCTGTAAAAATGGCAATGTTGGTCACTGTGAGGGTTTAAAAAGTGGTTATTCAACATGAGGCATGATCCAATTGACATTTTGAATCATTTTTGGTACAGTCTAAAAAATCGATTTTCGGATGAAAAACGATGACTCCGGACACGTCGAACGTTCCCAAAATGGTCTATAATGATGAAATTTTAACATTTAATCTTTTGACTCTAAATGACTGTTGGATGTGAATTATGACTTTTTCAACTAAAATAAGTGTGTTTAAAGTCATTTCTGTGCCTGAAACGGGTCAAAATTGAAGCTTTTGAGTAAGCAAAACTCTGTAAAAATGGCAATTTTGGTCACTGTGAGGGTTTAAAAAGTGGTTATTCAACATGAGGCATGATCCAATTGACATTTTGAATCATTTTTGGTACAGTCCAAAAAATCGATTTTCGGATGAAAAACGATGACTCCGGACATGTCGAACGTTCCCAAAATGGTCTATAATGATGAAATTTTAACATTTAATCTTTTGACTCTAAATGACTGTTGGATGTGAATTATGACTTTTTCAACTAAAATAAGTGTGTTTAAAGTCATTTCTGTGACTGAAACGGGTCAAAATTGAAGCTTTTGAGTAAGCAAAACTCTGTAAAAATGGCCATTTTGGTCACTGTGAGGGTTTAAAAAGTGGTTATCAACATGAGGCACGATCCAATTGACATTTTGAATCATTTTTGGTACAGTCCAAAAAATCAATTTTCGGATGAAAAACGATGACTCCGGACATGTCGAACGTTCCCAAAATGGTCTATAATGATGAAATTTTAGCATTTAATCTTTTGACTCTAAATGACTGTTGGATGTGAATTATGACTTTTTCAACTAAAATAAGTGTGTTTAAAGTCATTTCTGTGACTGAAACGGGTCAAAATTGAAGCTTTTGAGTAAGCAAAACTCTGTAAAAATGGCCATTTTGGTCACTGTGAGGGTTTAAAAAGTGGTTATTCAACATGAGGCACGATCCAATTGACATTTTGAATCATTTTTGGTACAGTCCAAAAAATCGATTTTCGGATGAAAAACGATGACTCCGGACATGCGAACGTTCCCAAAATGGTCTATAATGATGAAATTTTAACATTTAATCTTTTGACTCTAAATGACTGTTGGATGTGAATTATGACTTTTTCAACTAAAATAAGTGTGTTTAAAGTCATTTCTGTGCCTGAAACGGGTCAAAATTGAAGCTTTTGAGTAAGCAAAACTCTGTAAAAATGGCAATTTTGGTCACTGTGAGGGTTTAAAAAGTGGTTATTCAACATGAGGCACGATCCAATTGACATTTTGAATCATATTTGGTACAGTCCAAAAAATCGATTTTCGGATGAAAAACGATGACTCCGGACATGCGAACGTTCCCAAAATGGTCTATAATGATGAAATTTTAACATTTAATCTTTTGACTCTAAATGACTGTTGGATTTGAATTATGACTTTTTCAACTAAAATAAGTGTGTTTAAAGTCATTTCTGTGCCTGAAACGGGTCAAAATTGAAGCTTTTGAGTAAGCAAAACTCTGTAAAAATGGCCATTTTGGTCACTGTGAGGGTTTAAAAAGTGGTTATTCAACATGAGGCACAATCCAATTGACATTTTGAATCATTTTTGGTACAGTCTAAAAAATCGATTTTCGGATGAAAAACGATGACTCCGGACATGTCGAACGTTCCCAAAATGGTCTATAATGATGAAATTTTAACATTTAATCTTTTGACTCTAAATGACTGTTGGATGTGAATTATGACTTTTTCAACTAAAATAAGTCTGTTTAAAGTCATTTCTGTGCCTGAAACGGGTCAAAATTGAAACTTTTGAGTAAGCAAAACTCTGTAAAAATGGCAATTTTGGTCACTTTGAGGGTTTAAAAAGTGGTTATTCAACATGAGGCACGATCCAATTGACATTTTGAATCATTTTTGGTACAGTCCAAAAAATCGATTTTCGGATGAAAAACGATGACTCCGCACATGTCGAACGTTCCCAAAATGGTCTTTCATGATGAAATTTTAACATTTAATCTTTTGACTCTAAATGACTGTTGAATGTGAATTATGACTTTTTCAACTAAAATAAGTGTGTTTAAAGTCATTTCTGTGCCTGAAACGGGTCAAAATTGAAGCTTTTGAGTAAGCAAAACTCTGTAAAAATGGCAATTTTGGACACTGTGAGGGTTCAAAAAGTGGTTATTCAACATGAGGCATGATCCAATTGACATTTTGAATCATTTTTGGTACAGTCCAAAAAATCAATTTTCGGATGAAAAACGATGACTCCGGACATGTCGAACGTTCCCAAAATGGTCTATAATGATGACATTTTAACATTTAATCTTTTGACTCTAAATGACTGTTGGATGTGAATTATGACTTTTTCAACTAAAATAAGTTTGTTTAAAGTAATTTTTGTGACTGAAACGGGTCAAAATTGAAGCTTTTGAGTAATCAAAACTCTGTAAAAATGGCAATTTTGGTCACTGTGAGGGTTTAAAAAGTGGTTATTCAACATGAGGCATGATCCAATTGACATTTTGAATCATTTTTGGTACAGTCAAAAAAATCGATTTTCGGATGAAAAACAATGACTCCGGACATGTCGAACGTTCCCAAAATGGTCTATAATGATGAAATTTTAACATTTAATCTTTTGACTCTAAATGACTGTTGGATGTGAAGTATGACTTTTTCAACTAAAATAAGTGTGTTTAAAGTCATTTCTGTGCCTGAAACGGGTCAAAATTGAAGCTTTTGAGTAAGCAAAACTCTGTAAAAATGGCAATTTTGGTCACTGTGAGGGTTTAAAAAGTGGTTATTCAACATGAGGCATGATCCAATTGACATTTTGAATCATTTTTGGTACAGTCCAAAAAATCGATTTTCGGATGAAAAACGATGACTCCGGACATGTCGAACGTTCCCAAAATGGTCTATAATGATGAAATTTTAACATTTAATCTTTTGACTCTGAATGACTGTTGGATGTGAATTATGACTTTTTCAACTAAAATAAGTGTGTTTAAAGTCATTTCTGTGCCTGAAACGGGTCAAAATTGAAGCTTTTGAGTAAGCAAAACTCTGTAAAAATGGCAATTTTGGTCACTGTGAGGGTTTAAAAAGTGGTTATTGAACATGAGGCATGATCCAATTGACATTTTGAATCATTTTTGGTACAGTCCAAAAAATCGATTTTCGGATGAAAAACGATGACTCCGGACATGTCGAACGTTCCCAAAATGGCCTATAATGATGAAATTTTAACATTTAATCTTTTGACTCTAAATGACTGTTGGATGTGAATTATGACTTTTTCAACTAAAATAAGTGTGTTTAAAGTCATTTCTGTGACTGAAACGGGTCAAAATTGAAGCTTTTGAGTAAGCAAAACTCTGTAAAAATGGCCATTTTGGTCACTGTGAGGGTTTAAAAAGTGGTTATTCAACATGAGGCACGATCCAATTGACATTTTGAATCATTTTTGGTACAGTCCAAAAAATCAATTTTCGGATGAAAAACGATGACTCCGGACATGTCGAACGTTCCCAAAATGGTCTATAATGATGAAATTTTAACATTTAATCTTTTGACTCTAAATGACTGTTGGATGTGCATTATGACTTTTTCAACTAAAATAAGTGTGTTTAAAGTCATTTCTGTGCCTGAAACGGGTCAAAATTTAAGCTTTTGAGTAAGCAAAACTCTGTAAAAATGGCAATGTTGGTCACTGTGAGGGTTTAAAAAGTGGTTATTCAACATGAGGCATGATCCAATTGACATTTTGAATCATTTTTGGTACAGTCTAAAAAATCGATTTTCGGATGAAAAACAATGACTCCGGACACGTCGAACGTTCCCAAAATGGTCTATAATGATGAAATTTTAACATTTAATCTTTTGACTCTAAATGACTGTTGGATGTGAATTATGACTTTTTCAACTAAAATAAGTGTGTTTAAAGTCATTTCTGTGCCTGAAACGGGTCAAAATTGAAGCTTTTGAGTAAGCAAAACTCTGTAAAAATGGCCATTTTGGTCACTGTGAGGGTTTAAAAAGTGGTTATCAACATGAGGCACGATCCAATTGACATTTTGAATCATTTTTGGTACAGTCCAAAAAATCAATTTTCGGATGAAAAACGATGACTCCGGACATGTCGAACGTTCCCAAAATGGTCTATAATGATGAAATTTTAGCATTTAATCTTTTGACTCTAAATGACTGTTGAATGTGAATTATGACTTTTTCAACTAAAATAAGTGTGTTTAAAGTCATTTCTGTGACTGAAACGGGTCAAAATTGAAGCTTTTGAGTAAGCAAAACTCTGTAAAAATGGCCATTTTGGTCACTGTGAGGGTTTAAAAAGTGGTTATTCAACATGAGGCACGATCCAATTGACATTTTGAATCATTTTTGGTACAGTCCAAAAAATCGATTTTCGGATGAAAAACGATGACTCCGGACATGCGAACGTTCCCAAAATGGTCTATAATGATGAAATTTTAACATTTAATCTTTTGACTCTAAATGACTGTTGGATGTGAATTATGACTTTTTCAACTAAAATAAGTGTGTTTAAAGTCATTTCTGTGCCTGAAACGGGTCAAAATTGAAGCTTTTGAGTAAGCAAAACTCTGTAAAAATGGCCATTTTGGTCACTGTGAGGGTTTAAAAAGTGGTTATTCAACATGAGGCACAATCCAATTGACATTTTGAATCATTTTTGGTACAGTCTAAAAAATCGATTTTCGGATGAAAAACGATGACTCCGGACATGTCGAACGTTCCCAAAATGGTCTATAATGATGAAATTTTAACATTTAATCTTTTGACTCTAAATGACTGTTGGATGTGAATTATGACTTTTTCAACTAAAATAAGTCTGTTTAAAGTCATTTCTGTGCCTGAAACGGGTCAAAATTGAAACTTTTGAGTAAGCAAAACTCTGTAAAAATGGCAATTTTGGTCACTTTGAGGGTTTAAAAAGTGGTTATTCAACATGAGGCACGATCCAATTGACATTTTGAATCATTTTTGGTACAGTCCAAAAAATCGATTTTCGGATGAAAAACGATGACTCCGGACATGTCGAACGTTCCCAAAATGGTCTTTAATGATGAAATTTTAACATTTAATCTTTTGACTCTAAATGACTGTTGAATGTGAATTATGACTTTTTCAACTAAAATAAGTGTGTTTAAAGTCATTTCTGTGCCTGAAACGGGTCAAAATTGAAGCTTTTGAGTAAGCAAAACTCTGTAAAAATGGCAATTTTGGACACTGTGAGGGTTTAAAAAGTGGTTATTCAACATGAGGCATGATCCAATTGACATTTTGAATCATTTTTGGTACAGTCCAAAAAATCAATTTTCGGATGAAAAACGATGACTCCGGACATGTCGAACGTTCCCAAAATGGTCTATAATGATGACATTTTAACATTTAATCTTTTGACTCTAAATGACTGTTGGATGTGAATTATGACTTTTTCAACTAAAATAAGTTTGTTTAAAGTAATTTTTGTGACTGAAACGGGTCAAAATTGAAGCTTTTGAGTAATCAAAACTCTGTAAAAATGGCAATTTTGGTCACTGTGAGGGTTTAAAAAGTGGTTATTCAACATGAGGCATGATCCAATTGACATTTTGAATCATTTTTGGTACAGTCCAAAAAATCGATTTTCGGATGAAAAACAATGACTCCGGACATGTCGAACGTTCCCAAAATGGTCTATAATGATGAAATTTTAACATTTAATCTTTTGACTCTAAATGACTGTTGGATGTGAAGTATGACTTTTTCAACTAAAATACGTGTGTTTAAAGTCATTTCTGTGCCTGAAACGGGTCAAAATTGAAGCTTTTGAGTAAGCAAAACTCTGTAAAAATGGCAATTTTGGTCACTGTGAGGGTTTAAAAAGTCGTTATTCAACATGAGGCATGATCCAATTGACATTTTGAATCATTTTTGGTACAGTCCAAAAAATCGATTTTCGGATGAAAAACGATGACTCCGGACATGTCGAACGTTCCCAAAATGGTCTATAATGATGAAATTTTAACATTTAATCTTTTGACTCTGAATGACTGTTGGATGTGAATTATGACTTTTTCAACTAAAATAAGTGTGTTTAAAGTCATTTCTGTGCCTGAAACGGGTCAAAATTGAAGCTTTTGAGTAAGCAAAACTCTGTAAAAATGGCAATTTTGGTCACTGTGAGGGTTTAAAAAGTGGTTATTGAACATGAGGCATGATCCAATTGACATTTTGAATCATTTTTGGTACAGTCCAAAAAATCGATTTTCGGATGAAAAACGATGACTCCGGACATGTCGAACGTTCCCAAAATGGTCTTTAATGATGAAATTTTAACATTTAATCTTTTGACTCTAAATGACTGTTGAATGTGAATTATGACTTTTTCAACTAAAATAAGTGTGTTTAAAGTCATTTCTGTGCCTGAAACGGGTCAAAATTGAAGCTTTTGAGTAAGCAAAACTCTGTAAAAATGGCAATTTTGGACACTGTGAGGGTTTAAAAAGTGGTTATTCAACATGAGGCATGATCCAATTGACATTTTGAATCATTTTTGGTACAGTCCAAAAAATCAATTTTCGGATGAAAAACGATGACTCCGGACATGTCGAACGTTCCCAAAATGGTCTATAATGATGACATTTTAACATTTAATCTTTTGACTCTAAATGACTGTTGGATGTGAATTATGACTTTTTCAACTAAAATAAGTTTGTTTAAAGTAATTTTTGTGACTGAAACGGGTCAAAATTGAAGCTTTTGAGTAATCAAAACTCTGTAAAAATGGCAATTTTGGTCACTGTGAGGGTTTAAAAAGTGGTTATTCAACATGAGGCATGATCCAATTGACATTTTGAATCATTTTTGGTACAGTCCAAAAAATCGATTTTCGGATGAAAAACAATGACTCCGGACATGTCGAACGTTCCCAAAATGGTCTATAATGATGAAATTTTAACATTTAATCTTTTGACTCTAAATGACTGTTGGATGTGAAGTATGACTTTTTCAACTAAAATAAGTGTGTTTAAAGTCATTTCTGTGCCTGAAACGGGTCAAAATTGAAGCTTTTGAGTGAGCAAAACTCTGTAAAAATGGCAATTTTGGTCACTGTGAGGGTTTAAAAAGTGGTTATTCAACATGAGGCATGATCCAATTGACATTTTGAATCATTTTTGGTACAGTCCAAAAAATCGATTTTCGGATGAAAAACGATGACTCCGGACATGTCGAACGTTCCCAAAATGGTCTATAATGATGAAATTTTAACATTTAATCTTTTGACTCTGAATGACTGTTGGATGTGAATTATGACTTTTTCAACTAAAATAAGTGTGTTTAAAGTCATTTCTGTGCCTGAAACGGGTCAAAATTGAAGCTTTTGAGTAAGCAAAACTCTGTAAAAATGGCAATTTTGGTCACTGTGAGGGTTTAAAAAGTGGTTATTGAACATGAGGCATGATCCAATTGACATTTTGAATCATTTTTGGTACAGTCCAAAAAATCAATTTTCGGATGAAAAACTATGACTCCGGACATGTCGAACGTTCCCAAAATGGTCTATAATGATGAAATTTTAACATTTAATCTTTTGACTCTAAATGACTGTTGGATGTGCATTATGACTTTTTCAACTAAAATAAGTGTGTTTAAAGTCATTTCTGTGCCTGAAACGGGTCAAAATTTAAGCTTTTGAGTAAGCAAAACTCTGTAAAAATGGCAATGTTGGTCACTGTGAGGGTTTAAAAAGTGGTTATTCAACATGAGGCATGATCCAATTGACATTTTGAATCATTTTTGGTACAGTCTAAAAAATCGATTTTCGGATGAAAAACGATGACTCCGGACACGTCGAACGTTCCCAAAATGGTCTATAATGATGAAATTTTAACATTTAATCTTTTGACTCTAAATGACTGTTGGATGTGAATTATGACTTTTTCAACTAAAATAAGTGTGTTTAAAGTCATTTCTGTGCCTGAAACGGGTCAAAATTGAAGCTTTTGAGTAAGCAAAACTCTGTAGAAATGGCAATTTTGGTCACTGTGAGGGTTTAAAAAGTGGTTATTCAACATGAGGCATGATCCAATTGACATTTTGAATCATTTTTGGTACAGTCCAAAAAATCGATTTTCGGATGAAAAACGATGACTCCGGACATGTCGAACGTTCCCAAAATGGTCTATAATGATGAAATTTTAACATTTAATCTTTTGACTCTAAATGACTGTTGGATGTGAATTATGACTTTTTCAACTAAAATAAGTGTGTTTAAAGTCATTTCTGTGACTGAAACGGGTCAAAATTGAAGCTTTTGAGTAAGCAAAACTCTGTAAAAATGGCCATTTTGGTCACTGTGAGGGTTTAAAAAGTGGTTATCAACATGAGACACGATCCAATTGACATTTTGAATCATTTTTGGTACAGTCCAAAAAATCAATTTTCGGATGAAAAACGATGACTCCGGACATGTCGAACGTTCCCAAAATGGTCTATAATGATGAAATTTTAGCATTTAATCTTTTGACTCTAAATGACTGTTGGATGTGAATTATGACTTTTTCAACTAAAATAAGTGTGTTTAAAGTCATTTCTGTGACTGAAACGGGTCAAAATTGAAGCTTTTGAGTGAGCAAAACTCTGTAAAAATGGCCATTTTGGTCGCTGTGAGGGTTTAAAAAGTGGTTATTCAACATGAGGCACGATCCAATTGACATTTTGAATCATTTTTGGTACAGTCTAAAAAATCGATTTTCGGATGAAAAACGATGACTCCGGACACGTCGAACGTTCCCAAAATGGTCTATAATGATGAAATTTTAACATTTAATCTTTTGACTCTAAATGACTGTTGGATGTGAATTATGACTTTTTCAACTAAAATAAGTGTGTTTAAAGTCATTTCTGTGCCTGAAACGGGTCAAAATTGAAGCTTTTGAGTAAGCAAAACTCTGTAAAAATGGCAATTTTGGTCACTGTGAGGGTTTAAAAAGTGGTTATTCAACATGAGGCATGATCCAATTGACATTTTGAATCATTTTTGGTACAGTCCAAAAAATCGATTTTCGGATGAAAAACGATGACTCCGGACATGTCGAACGTTCCCAAAATGGTCTATAATGATGAAATTTTAACATTTAATCTTTTGACTCTAAATGACTGTTGGATGTGAATTATGACTTTTTCAACTAAAATAAGTGTGTTTAAAGTCATTTCTGTGACTGAAACGGGTCAAAATTGAAGCTTTTGAGTAAGCAAAACTCTGTAAAAATGGCCATTTTGGTCACTGTGAGGGTTTAAAAAGTGGTTATCAACATGAGGCACGATCCAATTGACATTTTGAATCATTTTTGGTACAGTCCAAAAAATCAATTTTCGGATGAAAAACGATGACTCCGGACATGTCGAACGTTCCCAAAATGGTCTATAATGATGAAATTTTAGCATTTAATCTTTTGACTCTAAATGACTGTTGGATGTGAATTATGACTTTTTCAACTAAAATAAGTGTGTTTAAAGTCATTTCTGTGACTGAAACGGGTCAAAATTGAAGCTTTTGAGTAAGCAAAACTCTGTAAAAATGGCCATTTTGGTCACTGTGAGGGTTTAAAAAGTGGTTATTCAACATGAGGCACGATCCAATTGACATTTTGAATCATTTTTGGTACAGTCCAAAAAATCGATTTTCGGATGAAAAACGATGACTCCGGACATGTCGAACGTTCCCAAAATGGTCTTTAATGATGAAATTTTAACATTTAATCTTTTGACTCTAAATGACTGTTGGATGTGAATTATGACTTTTTCAACTGAAATAAGTGTGTTTAAAGTCATTTCTGTGCCTGAAACGGGTCAAAATTGAAGCTTTTGAGTAAGCAAAACTCTGTAAAAATGGCAATTTTGGTCACTGTGAGGGTTTAAAAAGTGGTTATTCAACATGAGGCATGATCCAATTGACATTTTGAATCATTTTTGGTACAGTCCAAAAAATCAATTTTCGGATGAAAAACGATGACTCCGGACATGTCGAACGTTCCCAAAATGGTCTATAATGATGAAATTTTAACATTTAATCTTTTGACTCTAAATGACTGTTGGATGTGAATTATGACTTTTTCAACTAAAATAAGTGTGTTTAAAGTAATTTTTGTGACTGAAACGGGTCAAAATTGAAGCTTTTGAGTAATCAAAACTCTGTAAAAATGGCAATTTTGGTCACTGTGAGGGTTTAAAAAGTGGTTATTCAACATGAGGCATGATCCAATTGACATTTTGAATCATTTTTGGTACAGTCCAAAAAATCAATTTTCGGATGAAAAACGATGACTCCGGACATGTCGAACGTTCCCAAAATGGTCTATAATGATGAAATTTTAGCATTTAATCTTTTGACTCTAAATGACTGTTGGATGTGAATTATGACTTTTTCAACTAAAATAAGTGTGTTTAAAGTCATTTCTGTGACTGAAACGGGTCAAAATTGAAGCTTTTGAGTGAGCAAAACTCTGTAAAAATGGCCATTTTGGTCGCTGTGAGGGTTTAAAAAGTGGTTATTCAACATGAGGCACGATCCAATTGACATTTTGAATCATTTTTGGTACAGTCTAAAAAATCGATTTTCGGATGAAAAACGATGACTCCGGACACGTCGAACGTTCCCAAAATGGTCTATAATGATGAAATTTTAACATTTAATCTTTTGACTCTAAATGACTGTTGGATGTGAATTATGACTTTTTCAACTAAAATAAGTGTGTTTAAAGTCATTTCTGTGCCTGAAACGGGTCAAAATTGAAGCTTTTGAGTAAGCAAAACTCTGTAAAAATGGCAATTTTGGTCACTGTGAGGGTTTAAAAAGTGGGTTTTCAACATGAGGCATGATCCAATTGACATTTTGAATCATTTTTGGTACAGTCCAAAAAATCGATTTTCGGATGAAAAACGATGACTCCGGACATGTCGAACGTTCCCAAAATGGTCTATAATGATGAAATTTTAACATTTAATCTTTTGACTCTAAATGACTGTTGGATGTGAATTATGACTTTTTCAACTAAAATAAGTGTGTTTAAAGTCATTTCTGTGACTGAAACGGGTCAAAATTGAAGCTTTTGAGTAAGCAAAACTCTGTAAAAATGGCCATTTTGGTCACTGTGAGGGTTTAAAAAGTGGTTATCAACATGAGGCACGATCCAATTGACATTTTGAATCATTTTTGGTACAGTCCAAAAAATCAATTTTCGGATGAAAAACGATGACTCCGGACATGTCGAACGTTCCCAAAATGGTCTATAATGATGAAATTTTAGCATTTAATCTTTTGACTCTAAATGACTGTTGGATGTGAATTATGACTTTTTCAACTAAAATAAGTGTGTTTAAAGTCATTTCTGTGACTGAAACGGGTCAAAATTGAAGCTTTTGAGTAAGCAAAACTCTGTAAAAATGGCCATTTTGGTCACTGTGAGGGTTTAAAAAGTGGTTATTCAACATGAGGCACGATCCAATTGACATTTTGAATCATTTTTGGTACAGTCCAAAAAATCGATTTTCGGATGAAAAACGATGACTCCGGACATGTCGAACGTTCCCAAAATGGTCTTTAATGATGAAATTTTAACATTTAATCTTTTGACTCTAAATGACTGTTGGATGTGAATTATGACTTTTTCAACTGAAATAAGTGTGTTTAAAGTCATTTCTGTGCCTGAAACGGGTCAAAATTGAAGCTTTTGAGTAAGCAAAACTCTGTAAAAATGGCAATTTTGGTCACTGTGAGGGTTTAAAAAGTGGTTATTCAACATGAGGCATGATCCAATTGACATTTTGAATCATTTTTGGTACAGTCCAAAAAATCAATTTTCGGATGAAAAACGATGACTCCGGACATGTCGAACGTTCCCAAAATGGTCTATAATGATGAAATTTTAACATTTAATCTTTTGACTCTAAATGACTGTTGGATGTGAATTATGACTTTTTCAACTAAAATAAGTGTGTTTAAAGTAATTTTTGTGACTGAAACGGGTCAAAATTGAAGCTTTTGAGTAATCAAAACTCTGTAAAAATGGCAATTTTGGTCACTGTGAGGGTTTAAAAAGTGGTTATTCAACATGAGGCATGATCCAATTGACATTTTGAATCATTTTTGGTACAGTCCAAAAAATCAATTTTCGGATGAAAAACGATGACTCCGGACATGTCGAACGTTCCCAAAATGGTCTATAATGATGAAATTTTAACATTTAATCTTTTGACTCTAAATGACTGTTGGATGTGAAGTATGACTTTTTCAACTAAAATAAGTGTGTTTAAAGTCATTTCTGTGCCTGAAACGGGTCAAAATTGAAGCTTTTGAGTAAGCAAAACTCTGTAAAAATGGCAATTTTGGTCACTGTGAGGGTTTAAAAAGTGGTTATTCAACATGAGGCATGATCCAATTGACATTTTGAATCATTTTTGGTACAGTCCAAAAAATCGATTTTCAGATGAAAAACGATGACTCCGGACATGTCGAACGTTCCTAAAATGGTCTATAATGATGAAATTTTAACATTTAATCTTTTGACTCTAAATGACTGTTGGATGTGAATTATGACTTTTTCAACTAAAATAAGTGTGTTTAAAGTCATTTCTGTGCCTGAAACGGGTCAAAATTGAAGCTTTTGAGTAAGCAAAACTCTGTAAAAATGGCCATTTTGGTCACTGTGAGGGTTTAAAAAGTGGTTATTCAACATGAGGCACAATCCAATTGACATTTTGAATCATTTTTGGTACAGTCTAAAAAATCGATTTTCGGATGAAAAACGATGACTCCGGACATGTCGAACGTTCCCAAAATGGTCTATAATGATGAAATTTTAACATTTAATCTTTTGACTCTAAATGACTGTTGGATGTGAATTATGACTTTTTCAACTAAAATAAGTCTGTTTAAAGTCATTTCTGTGCCTGAAACGGGTCAAAATTGAAGCTTTTGAGTAAGCAAAACTCTGTAAAAATGGCAATTTTGGTCACTGTGAGGGTTTAAAAAGTGGTTATTCAACATGAGGCATGATCCAATTGACATTTTGAATCATTTTTGGTACAGTCTAAAAAATCAATTTTCGGATGAAAAACGATGACTCCGGACATGTCGAACGTTCCCAAAATGGTCTATAATGATGAAATTTTAGCATTTAATCTTTTGACTCTAAATGACTGTTGGATGTGAATTATGACTTTTTCAACTAAAATAAGTGTGTTTAAAGTCATTTCTGTGACTGAAACGGGTCAAAATTGAAGCTTTTGAGTAAGCAAAACTCTGTAAAAATGGCCATTTTGGTCACTGTGAGGGTTTAAAAAGTGGTTATTCAACATGAGGCACGATCCAATTGACATTTTGAATCATTTTTGGTACAGTACAAAAAATCGATTTTCGGATGAAAAACGATGACTCCGGACATGTCGAACGTTCCCAAAATGGTCTTTAATGATGAAATTTTAACATTTAATCTTTTGACTCTAAATGACTGTTGGATGTGAATTATGACTTTTTCAACTGAAATAAGTGTGTTTAAAGTCATTTCTGTGCCTGAAACGGGTCAAAATTGAAGCTTTTGAGTAAGCAAAACTCTGTAAAAATGGCAATTTTGGTCACTGTGAGGGTTTAAAAAGTGGTTATTCAACATGAGGCATGATCCAATTGACATTTTGAATCATTTTTGGTACAGTCCAAAAAATCAATTTTCGGATGAAAAACGATGACTCCGGACATGTCGAACGTTCCCAAAATGGTCTATAATGATGAAATTTTAACATTTAATCTTTTGACTCTAAATGACTGGTGGATGTGAATTATGACTTTTTCAACTAAAATAAGTGTGTTTAAAGTCATTTCTGTGACTGAAACGGGTCAAAATTGAAGCTTTTGAGTAAGCAAAACTCTGTAAAAATGGCAATTTTGGTCACTGTGAGGGTTTAAAAAGTGGTTATTCAACATGAGGCATGATCCAATTGACATTTTGAATCATTTTTGGTACAGTCCAAAAAATCGATTTTCAGATGAAAAACGATGACTCCGGACATGTCGAACGTTCCTAAAATGGTCTATAATGATGAAATTTTAACATTTAATCTTTTGACTCTAAATGACTGTTGGATGTGAATTATGACTTTTTCAACTAAAATAAGTGTGTTTAAAGTCATTTCTGTGCCTGAAACGGGTCAAAATTGAAGCTTTTGAGTAAGCAAAACTCTGTAAAAATGGCCATTTTGGTCACTGTGAGGGTTTAAAAAGTGGTTATTCAACATGAGGCACAATCCAATTGACATTTTGAATCATTTTTGGTACAGTCTAAAAAATCGATTTTCGGATGAAAAACGATGACTCCGGACATGTCGAACGTTCCCAAAATGGTCTATAATGATGAAATTTTAACATTTAATCTTTTGACTCTAAATGACTGTTGGATGTGAATTATGACTTTTTCAACTAAAATAAGTCTGTTTAAAGTCATTTCTGTGCCTGAAACGGGTCAAAATTGAAGCTTTTGAGTAAGCAAAACTCTGTAAAAATGGCAATTTTGGTCACTGTGAGGGTTTAAAAAGTGGTTATTCAACATGAGGCATGATCCAATTGACATTTTGAATCATTTTTGGTACAGTCTAAAAAATCAATTTTCGGATGAAAAACGATGACTCCGGACATGTCGAACGTTCCCAAAATGGTCTATAATGATGAAATTTTAGCATTTAATCTTTTGACTCTAAATGACTGTTGGATGTGAATTATGACTTTTTCAACTAAAATAAGTGTGTTTAAAGTCATTTCTGTGACTGAAACGGGTCAAAATTGAAGCTTTTGAGTAAGCAAAACTCTGTAAAAATGGCCATTTTGGTCACTGTGAGGGTTTAAAAAGTGGTTATTCAACATGAGGCACGATCCAATTGACATTTTGAATCATTTTTGGTACAGTCCAAAAAATCGATTTTCGGATGAAAAACGATGACTCCGGACATGTCGAACGTTCCCAAAATGGTCTTTAATGATGAAATTTTAACATTTAATCTTTTGACTCTAAATGACTGTTGGATGTGAATTATGACTTTTTCAACTGAAATAAGTGTGTTTAAAGTCATTTCTGTGCCTGAAACGGGTCAAAATTGAAGCTTTTGAGTAAGCAAAACTCTGTAAAAATGGCAATTTTGGTCACTGTGAGGGTTTAAAAAGTGGTTATTCAACATGAGGCATGATCCAATTGACATTTTGAATCATTTTTGGTACAGTCCAAAAAATCAATTTTCGGATGAAAAACGATGACTCCGGACATGTCGAACGTTCCCAAAATGGTCTATAATGATGAAATTTTAACATTTAATCTTTTGACTCTAAATGACTGTTGGATGTGAATTATGACTTTTTCAACTAAAATAAGTGTGTTTAAAGTAATTTTTGTGACTGAAACGGGTCAAAATTGAAGCTTTTGAGTAATCAAAACTCTGTAAAAATGGCAATTTTGGTCACTGTGAGGGTTTAAAAAGTGGTTATTCAACATGAGGCATGATCCAATTGACATTTTGAATCATTTTTGGTACAGTCCAAAAAATCAATTTTCGGATGAAAAACGATGACTCCGGACATGTCGAACGTTCCCAAAATGGTCTATAATGATGAAATTTTAACATTTAATCTTTTGACTCTAAATGACTGTTGGATGTGAAGTATGACTTTTTCAACTAAAATAAGTGTGTTTAAAGTCATTTCTGTGCCTGAAACGGGTCAAAATTGAAGCTTTTGAGTAAGCAAAACTCTGTAAAAATGGCAATTTTGGTCACTGTGAGGGTTTAAAAAGTGGTTATTCAACATGAGGCATGATCCAATTGACATTTTGAATCATTTTTGGTACAGTCCAAAAAATCGATTTTCAGATGAAAAACGATGACTCCGGACATGTCGAACGTTCCTAAAATGGTCTATAATGATGAAATTTTAACATTTAATCTTTTGACTCTAAATGACTGTTGGATGTGAATTATGACTTTTTCAACTAAAATAAGTGTGTTTAAAGTCATTTCTGTGCCTGAAACGGGTCAAAATTGAAGCTTTTGAGTAAGCAAAACTCTGTAAAAATGGCCATTTTGGTCACTGTGAGGGTTTAAAAAGTGGTTATTCAACATGAGGCACAATCCAATTGACATTTTGAATCATTTTTGGTACAGTCTAAAAAATCGATTTTCGGATGAAAAACGATGACTCCGGACATGTCGAACGTTCCCAAAATGGTCTATAATGATGAAATTTTAACATTTAATCTTTTGACTCTAAATGACTGTTGGATGTGAATTATGACTTTTTCAACTAAAATAAGTCTGTTTAAAGTCATTTCTGTGCCTGAAACGGGTCAAAATTGAAGCTTTTGAGTAAGCAAAACTCTGTAAAAATGGCAATTTTGGTCACTGTGAGGGTTTAAAAAGTGGTTATTCAACATGAGGCATGATCCAATTGACATTTTGAATCATTTTTGGTACAGTCTAAAAAAATCGATTTTCGGATGAAAAACGATGACTCCGGACATGTCGAACGTTCCCAAAATGGCCTATAATGATGAAATTTTAACATTTAATCTTTTGACTCTAAATGACTGTTGGATGTGAATTATGACTTTTTCAACTAAAATAAGTGTGTTTAAAGTCATTTCTGTGCCTGAAACGGGTCAAAATTGAAGCTTTTGAGTAAGCAAAACTCTGTAAAAATGGCCATTTTGGTCACTGTGAGGGTTTAAAAAGTGGTTATTCAACATGAGGCACAATCCAATTGACATTTTGAATCATTTTTGGTACAGTCTAAAAAATCGATTTTCGGATGAAAAACGATGACTCCGGACATGTCGAACGTTCCCAAAATGGTCTATAATGATGAAATTTTAACATTTAATCTTTTGACTCTAAATGACTGTTGGATGTGAATTATGACTTTTTCAACTAAAATAAGTCTGTTTAAAGTCATTTCTGTGCCTGAAACGGGTCAAAATTGAAGCTTTTGAGTAAGCAAAACTCTGTAAAAATGGCAATTTTGGTCACTGTGAGGGTTTAAAAAGTGGTTATTCAACATGAGGCATGATCCAATTGACATTTTGAATCATTTTTGGTACAGTCTAAAAAATCAATTTTCGGATGAAAAACGATGACTCCGGACATGTCGAACGTTCCCAAAATGGTCTATAATGATGAAATTTTAGCATTTAATCTTTTGACTCTAAATGACTGTTGGATGTGAATTATGACTTTTTCAACTAAAATAAGTGTGTTTAAAGTCATTTCTGTGACTGAAACGGGTCAAAATTGAAGCTTTTGAGTAAGCAAAACTCTGTAAAAATGGCCATTTTGGTCACTGTGAGGGTTTAAAAAGTGGTTATTCAACATGAGGCACGATCCAATTGACATTTTGAATCATTTTTGGTACAGTCCAAAAAATCGATTTTCGGATGAAAAACGATGACTCCGGACATGTCGAACGTTCCCAAAATGGTCTTTAATGATGAAATTTTAACATTTAATCTTTTGACTCTAAATGACTGTTGGATGTGAATTATGACTTTTTCAACTGAAATAAGTGTGTTTAAAGTCATTTCTGTGCCTGAAACGGGTCAAAATTGAAGCTTTTGAGTAAGCAAAACTCTGTAAAAATGGCAATTTTGGTCACTGTGAGGGTTTAAAAAGTGGTTATTCAACATGAGGCATGATCCAATTGACATTTTGAATCATTTTTGGTACAGTCCAAAAAATCAATTTTCGGATGAAAAACGATGACTCCGGACATGTCGAACGTTCCCAAAATGGTCTATAATGATGAAATTTTAACATTTAATCTTTTGACTCTAAATGACTGTTGGATGTGAATTATGACTTTTTCAACTAAAATAAGTGTGTTTAAAGTAATTTTTGTGACTGAAACGGGTCAAAATTGAAGCTTTTGAGTAATCAAAACTCTGTAAAAATGGCAATTTTGGTCACTGTGAGGGTTTAAAAAGTGGTTATTCAACATGAGGCATGATCCAATTGACATTTTGAATCATTTTTGGTACAGTCCAAAAAATCAATTTTCGGATGAAAAACGATGACTCCGGACATGTCGAACGTTCCCAAAATGGTCTATAATGATGAAATTTTAACATTTAATCTTTTGACTCTAAATGACTGTTGGATGTGAAGTATGACTTTTTCAACTAAAATAAGTGTGTTTAAAGTCATTTCTGTGCCTGAAACGGGTCAAAATTGAAGCTTTTGAGTAAGCAAAACTCTGTAAAAATGGCAATTTTGGTCACTGTGAGGGTTTAAAAAGTGGTTATTCAACATGAGGCATGATCCAATTGACATTTTGAATCATTTTTGGTACAGTCCAAAAAATCGATTTTCAGATGAAAAACGATGACTCCGGACATGTCGAACGTTCCTAAAATGGTCTATAATGATGAAATTTTAACATTTAATCTTTTGACTCTAAATGACTGTTGGATGTGAATTATGACTTTTTCAACTAAAATAAGTGTGTTTAAAGTCATTTCTGTGCCTGAAACGGGTCAAAATTGAAGCTTTTGAGTAAGCAAAACTCTGTAAAAATGGCCATTTTGGTCACTGTGAGGGTTTAAAAAGTGGTTATTCAACATGAGGCACAATCCAATTGACATTTTGAATCATTTTTGGTACAGTCTAAAAAATCGATTTTCGGATGAAAAACGATGACTCCGGACATGTCGAACGTTCCCAAAATGGTCTATAATGATGAAATTTTAACATTTAATCTTTTGACTCTAAATGACTGTTGGATGTGAATTATGACTTTTTCAACTAAAATAAGTCTGTTTAAAGTCATTTCTGTGCCTGAAACGGGTCAAAATTGAAGCTTTTGAGTAAGCAAAACTCTGTAAAAATGGCAATTTTGGTCACTGTGAGGGTTTAAAAAGTGGTTATTCAACATGAGGCATGATCCAATTGACATTTTGAATCATTTTTGGTACAGTCTAAAAAAATCGATTTTCGGATGAAAAACGATGACTCCGGACATGTCGAACGTTCCCAAAATGGCCTATAATGATGAAATTTTAACATTTAATCTTTTGACTCTAAATGACTGTTGGATGTGAATTATGACTTTTTCAACTAAAATAAGTGTGTTTAAAGTCATTTCTGTGACTGAAACGGGTCAAAATTGAAGCTTTTGAGTAAGCAAAACTCTGTAAAAATGGCCATTTTGGTCACTGTGAGGGTTTAAAAAGTGGTTATTCAACATGAGGCACGATCCAATTGACATTTTGAATCATTTTTGGTACAGTCCAAAAAATCAATTTTCGGATGAAAAACGATGACTCCGGACATGTCGAACGTTCCCAAAATGGTCTATAATGATGAAATTTTAACATTTAATCTTTTGACTCTAAATGACTGTTGGATGTGCATTATGACTTTTTCAACTAAAATAAGTGTGTTTAAAGTCATTTCTGTGCCTGAAACGGGTCAAAATTTAAGCTTTTGAGTAAGCAAAACTCTGTAAAAATGGCAATGTTGGTCACTGTGAGGGTTTAAAAAGTGGTTATTCAACATGAGGCATGATCCAATTGACATTTTGAATCATTTTTGGTACAGTCTAAAAAATCGATTTTCGGATGAAAAACGATGACTCCGGACACGTCGAACGTTCCCAAAATGGTCTATAATGATGAAATTTTAACATTTAATCTTTTGACTCTAAATGACTGTTGGATGTGAATTATGACTTTTTCAACTAAAATAAGTGTGTTTAAAGTCATTTCTGTGCCTGAAACGGGTCAAAATTGAAGCTTTTGAGTAAGCAAAACTCTGTAGAAATGGCAATTTTGGTCACTGTGAGGGTTTAAAAAGTGGTTATTCAACATGAGGCATGATCCAATTGACATTTTGAATCATTTTTGGTACAGTCCAAAAAATCGATTTTCGGATGAAAAACGATGACTCCGGACATGTCGAACGTTCCCAAAATGGTCTATAATGATGAAATTTTAACATTTAATCTTTTGACTCTAAATGACTGTTGGATGTGAATTATGACTTTTTCAACTAAAATAAGTGTGTTTAAAGTCATTTCTGTGACTGAAACGGGTCAAAATTGAAGCTTTTGAGTAAGCAAAACTCTGTAAAAATGGCCATTTTGGTCACTGTGAGGGTTTAAAAAGTGGTTATCAACATGAGGCGCGATCCAATTGACATTTTGAATCATTTTTGGTACAGTCCAAAAAATCAATTTTCGGATGAAAAACGATGACTCCGGACATGTCGAACGTTCCCAAAATGGTCTATAATGATGAAATTTTAGCATTTAATCTTTTGACTCTAAATGACTGTTGGATGTGAATTATGACTTTTTCAACTAAAATAAGTGTGTTTAAAGTCATTTCTGTGACTGAAACGGGTCAAAATTGAAGCTTTTGAGTAAGCAAAACTCTGTAAAAATGGCCATTTTGGTCACTGTGAGGGTTTAAAAAGTGGTTATTCAACATGAGGCACGATCCAATTGACATTTTGAATCATTTTTGGTACAGTCTAAAAAATCGATTTTCGGATGAAAAACGATGACTCCGGACACGTCGAACGTTCCCAAAATGGTCTATTATGATGAAATTTTAACATTTAATCTTTTGACTCTAAATGACTGTTGGATGTGAATTATGACTTTTTCAACTAAAATAAGTGTGTTTAAAGTCATTTCTGTGCCTGAAACGGGTCAAAATTGAAGCTTTTGAGTAAGCAAAACTCTGTAAAAATGGCAATTTTGGTCACTGTGAGGGTTTAAAAAGTGGTTATTCAACATGAGGCATGATCCAATTGACATTTTGAATCATTTTTGGTACAGTCTAAAAAAATCGATTTTCGGATGAAAAACGATGACTCCGGACATGTCGAACGTTCCCAAAATGGCCTATAATGATGAAATTTTAACATTTAATCTTTTGACTCTAAATGACTGTTGGATGTGAATTATGACTTTTTCAACTAAAATAAGTGTGTTTAAAGTCATTTCTGTGACTGAAACGGGTCAAAATTGAAGCTTTTGAGTAAGCAAAACTCTGTAAAAATGGCCATTTTGGTCACTGTGAGGGTTTAAAAAGTGGTTATTCAACATGAGGCACGATCCAATTGACATTTTGAATCATTTTTGGTACAGTCCAAAAAATCAATTTTCGGATGAAAAACGATGACTCCGGACATGTCGAACGTTCCCAAAATGGTCTATAATGATGAAATTTTAACATTTAATCTTTTGACTCTAAATGACTGTTGGATGTGCATTATGACTTTTTCAACTAAAATAAGTGTGTTTAAAGTCATTTCTGTGCCTGAAACGGGTCAAAATTTAAGCTTTTGAGTAAGCAAAACTCTGTAAAAATGGCAATGTTGGTCACTGTGAGGGTTTAAAAAGTGGTTATTCAACATGAGGCATGATCCAATTGACATTTTGAATCATTTTTGGTACAGTCTAAAAAATCGATTTTCGGATGAAAAACGATGACTCCGGACACGTCGAACGTTCCCAAAATGGTCTATAATGATGAAATTTTAACATTTAATCTTTTGACTCTAAATGACTGTTGGATGTGAATTATGACTTTTTCAACTAAAATAAGTGTGTTTAAAGTCATTTCTGTGCCTGAAACGGGTCAAAATTGAAGCTTTTGAGTAAGCAAAACTCTGTAGAAATGGCAATTTTGGTCACTGTGAGGGTTTAAAAAGTGGTTATTCAACATGAGGCATGATCCAATTGACATTTTGAATCATTTTTGGTACAGTCCAAAAAATCGATTTTCGGATGAAAAACGATGACTCCGGACATGTCGAACGTTCCCAAAATGGTCTATAATGATGAAATTTTAACATTTAATCTTTTGACTCTAAATGACTGTTGGATGTGAATTATGACTTTTTCAACTAAAATAAGTGTGTTTAAAGTCATTTCTGTGACTGAAACGGGTCAAAATTGAAGCTTTTGAGTAAGCAAAACTCTGTAAAAATGGCCATTTTGGTCACTGTGAGGGTTTAAAAAGTGGTTATCAACATGAGGCACGATCCAATTGACATTTTGAATCATTTTTGGTACAGTCCAAAAAATCAATTTTCGGATGAAAAACGATGACTCCGGACATGTCGAACGTTCCCAAAATGGTCTATAATGATGAAATTTTAGCATTTAATCTTTTGACTCTAAATGACTGTTGGATGTGAATTATGACTTTTTCAACTAAAATAAGTGTGTTTAAAGTCATTTCTGTGACTGAAACGGGTCAAAATTGAAGCTTTTGAGTAAGCAAAACTCTGTAAAAATGGCCATTTTGGTCACTGTGAGGGTTTAAAAAGTGGTTATTCAACATGAGGCACGATCCAATTGACATTTTGAATCATTTTTGGTACAGTCTAAAAAATCGATTTTCGGATGAAAAACGATGACTCCGGACACGTCGAACGTTCCCAAAATGGTCTATTATGATGAAATTTTAACATTTAATCTTTTGACTCTAAATGACTGTTGGATGTGAATTATGACTTTTTCAACTAAAATAAGTGTGTTTAAAGTCATTTCTGTGCCTGAAACGGGTCAAAATTGAAGCTTTTGAGTAAGCAAAACTCTGTAAAAATGGCAATTTTGGTCACTGTGAGGGTTTAAAAAGTGGTTATTCAACATGAGGCATGATCCAATTGACATTTTGAATCATTTTTGGTACAGTCCAAAAAATCGATTTTCGGATGAAAAACGATGACTCCGGACATGTCGAACGTTCCCAAAACTGTCTATAATGATGAAATTTTAACATTTAATCTTTTGA
Organism: Lissotriton vulgaris; assembly: GCF_964263255.1. Classification (NCBI taxonomy): domain Eukaryota; kingdom Metazoa; phylum Chordata; class Amphibia; order Caudata; family Salamandridae; genus Lissotriton; species Lissotriton vulgaris. The sequence goes on along the minus strand of NW_028243082.1, from coordinate 29,357 downwards.
CTCTAAATGACTGTTGGGTGTGAATTATGACTTTTTCAACTAAAATAAGTGTGTTTAAAGTCATTTCTGTGACTGAAACGGGTCAAAATTGAAGCTTTTGAGTAAGCAAAACTCTGTAAAAATGGCCATTTTGGTCACTGTGAGGGTTTAAAAAGTGGTTATCAACATGAGGCACGATCCAATTGACATTTTGAATCATTTTTGGTACAGTCCAAAAAATCAATTTTCGGATGAAAAACGATGACTCCGGACATGTCGAACGTTCCCAAAATGGTCTATAATGATGAAATTTTAGCATTTAATCTTTTGACTCTAAATGACTGTTGGATGTGAATTATGACTTTTTCAACTAAAATAAGTGTGTTTAAAGTCATTTCTGTGACTGAAACGGGTCAAAATTGAAGCTTTTGAGTAAGCAAAACTCTGTAAAAATGGCCATTTTGGTCACTGTAAGGGTTTAAAAAGTGGTTATTCAACATGAGGCACGATCCAATTGACATTTTGAATCATTTTTGGTACAGTCCAAAAAATCGATTTTCGGATGAAAAACGATGACTCCGGACATGTCGAACGTTCCCAAAATGGTCTATAATGATGAAATTTTAACATTTAATCTTTTGACTCTAAATGACTGTTGGATGTGAATTATGACTTTTTCAACTAAAATAAGTGTGTTTAAAGTAATTTTTGTGACTGAAACGGGTCAAAATTGAAGCTTTTGAGTAATCAAAACTCTGTAAAAATGGCAATTTTGGTCACTGTGAGGGTTTAAAAAGTGGTTATTCAACATGAGGCATGATCCAATTGACATTTTGAATCATTTTTGGTACAGTCCAAAAAATCGATTTTCGGATGAAAAACGATGACTCCGGACATGTCGAACGTTCCCAAAATGGTCTATAATGATGAAATTTTAACATTTAATCTTTTGACTCTAAATGACTGTTGGATGTGAAGTATGACTTTTTCAACTAAAATAAGTGTGTTTAAAGTCATTTCTGTGCCTGAAACGGGTCAAAATTGAAGCTTTTGAGTAAGCAAAACTCTGTAAAAATGGCAATTTTGGTCACTGTGAGGGTTTAAAAAGTGGTTATTCAACATGAGGCATGATCCAATTGACATTTTGAATCATTTTTGGTACAGTCCAAAAAATCGATTTTCAGATGAAAAACGATGACTCCGGACATGTCGAACGTTCCTAAAATGGTCTATAATGATGAAATTTTAACATTTAATCTTTTGACTCTAAATGACTGTTGGATGTGAATTATGACTTTTTCAACTAAAATAAGTGTGTTTAAAGTCATTTCTGTGCCTGAAACGGGTCAAAATTGAAGCTTTTGAGTAAGCAAAACTCTGTAAAAATGGCCATTTTGGTCACTGTGAGGGTTTAAAAAGTGGTTATTCAACATGAGGCACAATCCAATTGACATTTTGAATCATTTTTGGTACAGTCTAAAAAATCGATTTTCGGATGAAAAACGATGACTCCGGACATGTCGAACGTTCCCAAAATGGTCTATAATGATGAAATTTTAACATTTAATCTTTTGACTCTAAATGACTGTTGGATGTGAATTATGACTTTTTCAACTAAAATAAGTCTGTTTAAAGTCATTTCTGTGCCTGAAACGGGTCAAAATTGAAACTTTTGAGTAAGCAAAACTCTGTAAAAATGGCCATTTTGGTCACTGTGAGGGTTTAAAAAGTGGTTATCAACATGAGGCACGATCCAATTGACATTTTGAATCATTTTTGGTACAGTCCAAAAAATCAATTTACGGATAAAAAACGATGACTCCGGACATGTCGAACGTTCCCAAAATGGTCTATAATGATGAAATTTTAGCATTTAATCTTTTGACTCTAAATGACTGTTGGATGTGAATTATGACTTTTTCAACTAAAATAAGTGTGTTTAAAGTCATTTCTGTGACTGAAACGGGTCAAAATTGAAGCTTTTGAGTAAGCAAAACTCTGTAAAAATGGCAATTTTGGACACTGTGAGGGTTTAAAAAGTGGTTATTCAACATGAGGCACGATCCAATTGACATTTTGAATCATTTTTGGTACAGTCCAAAAAATCAATTTTCGGATGAAAAACGATGACTCCGGACATGTCGAACGTTCCCAAAATGGTCTATAATGATGACATTTTAACATTTAATCTTTTGACTCTAAATGACTGTTGGATGTGAATTATGACTTTTTCAACTAAAATAAGTTTGTTTAAAGTAATTTTTGTGACTGAAACGGGTCAAAATTGAAGCTTTTGAGTAATCAAAACTCTGTAAAAATGGCAATTTTGGTCACTGTGAGGGTTTAAAAAGTGGTTATTCAACATGAGGCATGATCCAATTGACATTTTGAATCATTTTTGGTACAGTCCAAAAAATCGATTTTCGGATGAAAAACGATGAATCCGGACATGTCGAACGTTCCCAAAATGGTCTATAATGATGAAATTTTAACATTTAATCTTTTGACTCTAAATGACTGTTGGATGTGAATTATGACTTTTTCAACTAAAATAAGTGTGTTTAAAGTCATTTCTGTGACTGAAACGGGTCAAAATTGAAGCTTTTGAGTAAGCAAAACTCTGTAAAAATGGCCATTTTGGTCACTGTGAGGGTTTAAAAAGTGGTTATCAACATGAGGCACGATCCAATTGACATTTTGAATCATTTTTGGTACAGTCCAAAAAATCAATTTTCGGATGAAAAACGATGACTCCGGACATGTCGAACGTTCCCAAAATGGTCTATAATGATGAAATTTTAGCATTTAATCTTTTGACTCTAAATGACTGTTGGATGTGAATTATGACTTTTTCAACTAAAATAAGTGTGTTTAAAGTCATTTCTGTGACTGAAACGGGTCAAAATTGAAGCTTTTGAGTAAGCAAAACTCTGTAAAAATGGCCATTTTGGTCACTGTGAGGGTTTAAAAAGTGGTTATTCAACATGAGGCACGATCCAATTGACATTTTGAATCATTTTTGGTACAGTCCAAAAAATCGATTTTCGGATGAAAAACGATGACTCCGGACATGCGAACGTTCCCAAAATGGTCTATAATGATGAAATTTTAACATTTAATCTTTTGACTCTAAATGACTGTTGGATGTGAATTATGACTTTTTCAACTAAAATAAGTGTGTTTAAAGTCATTTCTGTGCCTGAAACGGGTCAAAATTGAAGCTTTTGAGTAAGCAAAACTCTGTAAAAATGGCAATTTTGGTCACTGTGAGGGTTTAAAAAGTGGTTATTCAACATGAGGCACGATCCAATTGACATTTTGAATCATTTTTGGTACAGTCCAAAAAATCGATTTTCGGATGAAAAACGATGACTCCGGACATGCGAACGTTCCCAAAATGGTCTATAATGATGAAATTTTAAGATTTAATCTTTTGACTCTAAATGACTGTTGGATTTGAATTATGACTTTTTCAACTAAAATAAGTGTGTTTAAAGTCATTTCTGTGCCTGAAACGGGTCAAAATTGAAGCTTTTGAGTAAGCAAAACTCTGTAAAAATGGCAATTTTGGTCACTGTGAGGGTTTAAAAAGTGGTTATTCAACATGAGGCATGATCCAATTGACATTTTGAATCATTTTTGGTACAGTCCAAAAAATCGATTTTCGGATGAAAAACGATGACTCCGGACATGTCGAACGTTCCCAAAATGGTCTATAATGATGAAATTTTAACATTTAATCTTTTGACTCTAAATGACTGTTGGATGTGAATTATGACTTTTTCAACTAAAATAAGTGTGTTTAAAGTCATTTCTGTGACTGAAACGGGTCAAAATTGAAGCTTTTGAGTAAGCAAAACTTTGTAAAAATGGCCATTTTGGTCACTGTGTGGGTTTAAAAAGTGGTTATTCAACATGAGGCACGATCCAATTGACATTTTGAATCATTTTTGGTACAGTCCAAAAAATCGATTTTCGGATGAAAAACGATGACTCCGGACATGTCGAACGTTCCCAAAATGGTCTTTAATGATGAAATTTTAACATTTAATCTTTTGACTCTAAATGACTGTTGGATGTGAATTATGACTTTTTCAACTGAAATAAGTGTGTTTAAAGTCATTTCTGTGCCTGAAACGGGTCAAAATTGAAGCTTTTGAGTAAGCAAAACTCTGTAAAAATGGCAATTTTGGTCACTGTGAGGGTTTAAAAAGTGGTTATTCAACATGAGGCATGATCCAATTGACATTTTGAATCATTTTTGGTACAGTCCAAAAAATCAATTTTCGGATGAAAAACTATGACTCCGGACATGTCGAACGTTCCCAAAATGGTCTATAATGATGAAATTTTAACATTTAATCTTTTGACTCTAAATGACTGTTGGATGTGAATTATGACTTTTTCAACTAAAATAAGTGTGTTTAAAGTAATTTTTGTGACTGAAACGGGTCAAAATTGAAGCTTTTGAGTAATCAAAACTCTGTAAAAATGGCAATTTTGGTCACTGTGAGGGTTTAAAAAGTGGTTATTCAACATGAGGCATGATCCAATTGACATTTTGAATCATTTTTGGTACAGTCCAAAAAATCGATTTTCGGATGAAAAACGATGACTCCGGACATGTCGAACGTTCCCAAAATGGTCTATAATGATGAAATTTTAACATTTAATCTTTTGACTCTAAATGACTGTTGGATGTGAAGTATGACTTTTTCAACTAAAATAAGTGTGTTTAAAGTCATTTCTGTGCCTGAAACGGGTCAAAATTGAAGCTTTTGAGTAAGCAAAACTCTGTAAAAATGGCAATTTTGGTCACTGTGAGGGTTTAAAAAGTGGTTATTCAACATGAGGCATGATCCAATTGACATTTTGAATCATTTTTGGTACAGTCCAAAAAATCGATTTTCGGATGAAAAACGATGACTCCGGACATGTCGAACGTTCCCAAAATGGTCTATAATGATGAAATTTTAACATTTAATCTTTTGACTCTAAATGACTGTTGGATGTGAATTATGACTTTTTCAACTAAAATAAGTGTGTTTAAAGTCATTTCTGTGACTGAAACGGGTCAAAATTGAAGCTTTTGAGTAAGCAAAACTCTGTAAAAATGGCCATTTTGGTCACTGTGAGGGTTTAAAAAGTGGTTATCAACATGAGGCACGATCCAATTGACATTTTGAATCATTTTTGGTACAGTCCAAAAAATCAATTTTCGGATGAAAAACGATGACTCCGGACATGTCGAACGTTCCCAAAATGGTCTATAATGATGAAATTTTAGCATTTAATCTTTTGACTCTAAATGACTGTTGGATGTGAATTATGACTTTTTCAACTAAAATAAGTGTGTTTAAAGTCATTTCTGTGACTGAAACGGGTCAAAATTGAAGCTTTTGAGTAAGCAAAACTCTGTAAAAATGGCCATTTTGGTCACTGTGAGGGTTTAAAAAGTGGTTATTCAACATGAGGCACGATCCAATTGACATTTTGAATCATTTTTGGTACAGTCTAAAAAATCGATTTTCGGATGAAAAACGATGACTCCGGACACGTCGAACGTTCCCAAAATGGTCTATTATGATGAAATTTTAACATTTAATCTTTTGACTCTAAATGACTGTTGGATGTGAATTATGACTTTTTCAACTAAAATAAGTGTGTTTAAAGTCATTTCTGTGCCTGAAACGGGTCAAAATTGAAGCTTTTGAGTAAGCAAAACTCTGTAAAAATGGCAATTTTGGTCACTGTGAGGGTTTAAAAAGTGGTTATTCAACATGAGGCACGATCCAATTGACATTTTGAATCATTTTTGGTACAGTCCAAAAAATCAATTTTCGGATGAAAAACGATGACTCCGGACATGTCGAACGTTCCCAAAATGGTCTATAATGATGAAATTTTAACATTTAATCTTTTGACTCTAAATGACTGTTGGATGTGCATTATGACTTTTTCAACTAAAATAAGTGTGTTTAAAGTCATTTCTGTGCCTGAAACGGGTCAAAATTTAAGCTTTTGAGTAAGCAAAACTCTGTAAAAATGGCAATGTTGGTCACTGTGAGGGTTTAAAAAGTGGTTATTCAACATGAGGCATGATCCAATTGACATTTTGAATCATTTTTGGTACAGTCTAAAAAATCGATTTTCGGATGAAAAACGATGACTCCGGACACGTCGAACGTTCCCAAAATGGTCTATAATGATGAAATTTTAACATTTAATCTTTTGACTCTAAATGACTGTTGGATGTGAATTATGACTTTTTCAACTAAAATAAGTGTGTTTAAAGTCATTTCTGTGCCTGAAACGGGTCAAAATTGAAGCTTTTGAGTAAGCAAAACTCTGTAGAAATGGCAATTTTGGTCACTGTGAGGGTTTAAAAAGTGGTTATTCAACATGAGGCATGATCCAATTGACATTTTGAATCATTTTTGGTACAGTCCAAAAAATCGATTTTCGGATGAAAAACGATGACTCCGGACATGTCGAACGTTCCCAAAATGGTCTATAATGATGAAATTTTAACATTTAATCTTTTGACTCTAAATGACTGTTGGATGTGAATTATGACTTTTTCAACTAAAATAAGTGTGTTTAAAGTCATTTCTGTGACTGAAACGGGTCAAAATTGAAGCTTTTGAGTAAGCAAAACTCTGTAAAAATGGCCATTTTGGTCACTGTGAGGGTTTAAAAAGTGGTTATCAACATGAGGCACGATCCAATTGACATTTTGAATCATTTTTGGTACAGTCCAAAAAATCAATTTTCGGATGAAAAACGATGACTCCGGACATGTCGAACGTTCCCAAAATGGTCTATAATGATGAAATTTTAGCATTTAATCTTTTGACTCTAAATGACTGTTGGATGTGAATTATGACTTTTTCAACTAAAATAAGTGTGTTTAAAGTCATTTCTGTGACTGAAACGGGTCAAAATTGAAGCTTTTGAGTAAGCAAAACTCTGTAAAAATGGCCATTTTGGTCACTGTGAGGGTTTAAAAAGTGGTTATTCAACATGAGGCACGATCCAATTGACATTTTGAATCATTTTTGGTACAGTCTAAAAAATCGATTTTCGGATGAAAAACGATGACTCCGGACACGTCGAACGTTCCCAAAATGGTCTATTATGATGAAATTTTAACATTTAATCTTTTGACTCTAAATGACTGTTGGATGTGAATTATGACTTTTTCAACTAAAATAAGTGTGTTTAAAGTCATTTCTGTGCCTGAAACGGGTCAAAATTGAAGCTTTTGAGTAAGCAAAACTCTGTAAAAATGGCAATTTTGGTCACTGTGAGGGTTTAAAAAGTGGTTATTCAACATGAGGCATGATCCAATTGACATTTTGAATCATTTTTGGTACAGTCCAAAAAATCGATTTTCGGATGAAAAACGATGACTCCGGACATGTCGAACGTTCCCAAAATGGTCTATAATGATGAAATTTTAACATTTAATCTTTTGACTCTAAATGACTGTTGGGTGTGAATTATGACTTTTTCAACTAAAATAAGTGTGTTTAAAGTCATTTCTGTGACTGAAACGGGTCAAAATTGAAGCTTTTGAGTAAGCAAAACTCTGTAAAAATGGCCATTTTGGTCACTGTGAGGGTTTAAAAAGTGGTTATCAACATGAGGCACGATCCAATTGACATTTTGAATCATTTTTGGTACAGTCCAAAAAATCAATTTTCGGATGAAAAACGATGACTCCGGACATGTCGAACGTTCCCAAAATGGTCTATAATGATGAAATTTTAGCATTTAATCTTTTGACTCTAAATGACTGTTGGATGTGAATTATGACTTTTTCAACTAAAATAAGTGTGTTTAAAGTCATTTCTGTGACTGAAACGGGTCAAAATTGAAGCTTTTGAGTAAGCAAAACTCTGTAAAAATGGCCATTTTGGTCACTGTAAGGGTTTAAAAAGTGGTTATTCAACATGAGGCACGATCCAATTGACATTTTGAATCATTTTTGGTACAGTCCAAAAAATCGATTTTCGGATGAAAAACGATGACTCCGGACATGTCGAACGTTCCCAAAATGGTCTATAATGATGAAATTTTAACATTTAATCTTTTGACTCTAAATGACTGTTGGATGTGAATTATGACTTTTTCAACTAAAATAAGTGTGTTTAAAGTAATTTTTGTGACTGAAACGGGTCAAAATTGAAGCTTTTGAGTAATCAAAACTCTGTAAAAATGGCAATTTTGGTCACTGTGAGGGTTTAAAAAGTGGTTATTCAACATGAGGCATGATCCAATTGACATTTTGAATCATTTTTGGTACAGTCCAAAAAATCGATTTTCGGATGAAAAACGATGACTCCGGACATGTCGAACGTTCCCAAAATGGTCTATAATGATGAAATTTTAACATTTAATCTTTTGACTCTAAATGACTGTTGGATGTGAAGTATGACTTTTTCAACTAAAATAAGTGTGTTTAAAGTCATTTCTGTGCCTGAAACGGGTCAAAATTGAAGCTTTTGAGTAAGCAAAACTCTGTAAAAATGGCAATTTTGGTCACTGTGAGGGTTTAAAAAGTGGTTATTCAACATGAGGCATGATCCAATTGACATTTTGAATCATTTTTGGTACAGTCCAAAAAATCGATTTTCAGATGAAAAACGATGACTCCGGACATGTCGAACGTTCCTAAAATGGTCTATAATGATGAAATTTTAACATTTAATCTTTTGACTCTAAATGACTGTTGGATGTGAATTATGACTTTTTCAACTAAAATAAGTGTGTTTAAAGTCATTTCTGTGCCTGAAACGGGTCAAAATTGAAGCTTTTGAGTAAGCAAAACTCTGTAAAAATGGCCATTTTGGTCACTGTGAGGGTTTAAAAAGTGGTTATTCAACATGAGGCACAATCCAATTGACATTTTGAATCATTTTTGGTACAGTCTAAAAAATCGATTTTCGGATGAAAAACGATGACTCCGGACATGTCGAACGTTCCCAAAATGGTCTATAATGATGAAATTTTAACATTTAATCTTTTGACTCTAAATGACTGTTGGATGTGAATTATGACTTTTTCAACTAAAATAAGTCTGTTTAAAGTCATTTCTGTGCCTGAAACGGGTCAAAATTGAAACTTTTGAGTAAGCAAAACTCTGTAAAAATGGCCATTTTGGTCACTGTGAGGGTTTAAAAAGTGGTTATCAACATGAGGCACGATCCAATTGACATTTTGAATCATTTTTGGTACAGTCCAAAAAATCAATTTACGGATGAAAAACGATGACTCCGGACATGTCGAACGTTCCCAAAATGGTCTATAATGATGAAATTTTAGCATTTAATCTTTTGACTCTAAATGACTGTTGGATGTGAATTATGACTTTTTCAACTAAAATAAGTGTGTTTAAAGTCATTTCTGTGACTGAAACGGGTCAAAATTGAAGCTTTTGAGTAAGCAAAACTCTGTAAAAATGGCAATTTTGGACACTGTGAGGGTTTAAAAAGTGGTTATTCAACATGAGGCACGATCCAATTGACATTTTGAATCATTTTTGGTACAGTCCAAAAAATCAATTTTCGGATGAAAAACGATGACTCCGGACATGTCGAACGTTCCCAAAATGGTCTATAATGATGACATTTTAACATTTAATCTTTTGACTCTAAATGACTGTTGGATGTGAATTATGACTTTTTCAACTAAAATAAGTTTGTTTAAAGTAATTTTTGTGACTGAAACGGGTCAAAATTGAAGCTTTTGAGTAATCAAAACTCTGTAAAAATGGCAATTTTGGTCACTGTGAGGGTTTAAAAAGTGGTTATTCAACATGAGGCATGATCCAATTGACATTTTGAATCATTTTTGGTACAGTCCAAAAAATCGATTTTCGGATGAAAAACGATGACTCCGGACATGTCGAACGTTCCCAAAATGGTCTATAATGATGAAATTTTAACATTTAATCTTTTGACTCTAAATTACTGTTGGATGTGAATTATGACTTTTTCAACTAAAATAAGTGTGTTTAAAGTCATTTCTGTGACTGAAACGGGTCAAAATTGAAGCTTTTGAGTAAGCAAAACTCTGTAAAAATGGCCATTTTGGTCACTGTGAGGGTTTAAAAAGTGGTTATCAACATGAGGCACGATCCAATTGACATTTTGAATCATTTTTGGTACAGTCCAAAAAATCAATTTTCGGATGAAAAACGATGACTCCGGACATGTCGAACGTTCCCAAAATGGTCTATAATGATGAAATTTTAGCATTTAATCTTTTGACTCTAAATGACTGTTGGATGTGAATTATGACTTTTTCCACTAAAATAAGTGTGTTTAAAGTCATTTCTGTGACTGAAACGGGTCAAAATTGAAGCTTTTGAGTAAGCAAAACTCTGTAAAAATGGCCATTTTGGTCACTGTGAGGGTTTAAAAAGTGGTTATTCAACATGAGGCACGATCCAATTGACATTTTGAATCATTTTTGGTACAGTCCAAAAAATCGATTTTCGGATGAAAAACGATGACTCCGGACATGCGAACGTTCCCAAAATGGTCTATAATGATGAAATTTTAACATTTAATCTTTTGACTCTAAATGACTGTTGGATGTGAATTATGACTTTTTCAACTAAAATAAGTGTGTTTAAAGTCATTTCTGTGCCTGAAACGGGTCAAAATTGAAGCTTTTGAGTAAGCAAAACTCTGTAAAAATGGCAATTTTGGTCACTGTGAGGGTTTAAAAAGTGGTTATTCAACATGAGGCACGATCCAATTGACATTTTGAATCATTTTTGGTACAGTCCAAAAAATCGATTTTCGGATGAAAAACGATGACTCCGGACATGCGAACGTTCCCAAAATGGTCTATAATGATGAAATTTTAACATTTAATCTTTTGACTCTAAATGACTGTTGGATTTGAATTATGACTTTTTCAACTAAAATAAGTGTGTTTAAAGTCATTTCTGTGCCTGAAACGGGTCAAAATTGAAGCTTTTGAGTAAGCAAAACTCTGTAAAAATGGCAATTTTGGTCACTGTGAGGGTTTAAAAAGTGGTTATTCAACATGAGGCATGATCCAATTGACATTTTGAATCATTTTTGGTACAGTCCAAAAAATCGATTTTCGGATGAAAAACGATGACTCCGGACATGTCGAACGTTCCCAAAATGGTCTATAATGATGAAATTTTAACATTTAATCTTTTGACTCTAAATGACTGTTGGATGTGAATTATGACTTTTTCAACTAAAATAAGTGTGTTTAAAGTCATTTCTGTGACTGAAACGGGTCAAAATTGAAGCTTTTGAGTAAGCAAAACTTTGTAAAAATGGCCATTTTGGTCACTGTGTGGGTTTAAAAAGTGGTTATTCAACATGAGGCACGATCCAATTGACATTTTGAATCATTTTTGGTACAGTCCAAAAAATCGATTTTCGGATGAAAAACGATGACTCCGGACATGTCGAACGTTCCCAAAATGGTCTTTAATGATGAAATTTTAACATTTAATCTTTTGACTCTAAATGACTGTTGGATGTGAATTATGACTTTTTCAACTGAAATAAGTGTGTTTAAAGTCATTTCTGTGCCTGAAACGGGTCAAAATTGAAGCTTTTGAGTAAGCAAAACTCTGTAAAAATGGCAATTTTGGTCACTGTGAGGGTTTAAAAAGTGGTTATTCAACATGAGGCATGATCCAATTGACATTTTGAATCATTTTTGGTACAGTCCAAAAAATCAATTTTCGGATGAAAAACGATGACTCCGGACATGTCGAACGTTCCCAAAATGGTCTATAATGATGAAATTTTAACATTTAATCTTTTGACTCTAAATGACTGTTGGATGTGAATTATGACTTTTTCAACTAAAATAAGTGTGTTTAAAGTAATTTTTGTGACTGAAACGGGTCAAAATTGAAGCTTTTGAGTAATCAAAACTCTGTAAAAATGGCAATTTTGGTCACTGTGAGGGTTTAAAAAGTGGTTATTCAACATGAGGCATGATCCAATTGACATTTTGAATCATTTTTGGTACAGTCCAAAAAATCGATTTTCGGATGAAAAACGATGACTCCGGACATGTCGAACGTTCCCAAAATGGTCTATAATGATGAAATTTTAACATTTAATCTTTTGACTCTAAATGACTGTTGGATGTGAAGTATGACTTTTTCAACTAAAATAAGTGTGTTTAAAGTCATTTCTGTGCCTGAAACGGGTCAAAATTGAAGCTTTTGAGTAAGCAAAACTCTGTAAAAATGGCAATTTTGGTCACTGTGAGGGTTTAAAAAGTGGTTATTCAACATGAGGCATGATCCAATTGACATTTTGAATCATTTTTGGTACAGTCCAAAAAATCGATTTTCAGATGAAAAACGATGACTCCGGACATGTCGAACGTTCCTAAAATGGTCTATAATGATGAAATTTTAACATTTAATCTTTTGACTATAAATGACTGTTGGATGTGAATTATGACTTTTTCAACTAAAATAAGTGTGTTTAAAGTCATTTCTGTGCCTGAAACGGGTCAAAATTGAAGCTTTTGAGTAAGCAAAACTCTGTAAAAATGGCCATTTTGGTCACTGTGAGGGTTTAAAAAGTGGTTATTCAACATGAGGCACAATCCAATTGACATTTTGAATCATTTTTGGTACAGTCTAAAAAATCGATTTTCGGATGAAAAACGATGACTCCGGACATGTCGAACGTTCCCAAAATGGTCTATAATGATGAAATTTTAACATTTAATCTTTTGACTCTAAATGACTGTTGGATGTGAATTATGACTTTTTCAACTAAAATAAGTCTGTTTAAAGTCATTTCTGTGCCTGAAACGGGTCAAAATTGAAACTTTTGAGTAAGCAAAACTCTGTAAAAATGGCAATTTTGGTCACTTTGAGGGTTTAAAAAGTGGTTATTCAACATGAGGCACGATCCAATTGACATTTTGAATCATTTTTGGTACAGTCCAAAAAATCGATTTTCGGATGAAAAACGATGACTCCGGACATGTCGAACGTTCCCAAAATGGTCTTTAATGATGAAATTTTAACATTTAATCTTTTGACTCTAAATGACTGTTGAATGTGAATTATGACTTTTTCAACTAAAATAAGTGTGTTTAAAGTCATTTCTGTGCCTGAAACGGGTCAAAATTGAAGCTTTTGAGTAAGCAAAACTCTGTAAAAATGGCAATTTTGGACACTGTGAGGGTTTAAAAAGTGGTTATTCAACATGAGGCATGATCCAATTGACATTTTGAATCATTTTTGGTACAGTCCAAAAAATCAATTTTCGGATGAAAAACGATGACTCCGGACATGTCGAACGTTCCCAAAATGGTCTATAATGATGACATTTTAACATTTAATCTTTTGACTCTAAATGACTGTTGGATGTGAATTATGACTTTTTCAACTAAAATAAGTTTGTTTAAAGTAATTTTTGTGACTGAAACGGGTCAAAATTGAAGCTTTTGAGTAATCAAAACTCTGTAAAAATGGCAATTTTGGTCACTGTGAGGGTTTAAAAAGTGGTTATTCAACATGAGGCATGATCCAATTGACATTTTGAATCATTTTTGGTACAGTCCAAAAAATCGATTTTCGGATGAAAAACAATGACTCCGGACATGTCGAACGTTCCCAAAATGGTCTATAATGATGAAATTTTAACATTTAATCTTTTGACTCTAAATGACTGTTGGATGTGAATTATGACTTTTTCAACTAAAATAAGTGTGTTTAAAGTCATTTCTGTGCCTGAAACGGGTCAAAATTGAAGCTTTGAGTAAGCAAAACTCTGTAAAAATGGCAATTTTGGTCACTGTGAGGGTTTAAAAAGTGGTTATTCAACATGAGGCATGATCCAATTGACATTTTGAATCATTTTTGGTACAGTCCAAAAAATCGATTTTCGGATGAAAAACGATGACTCCGGACATGTCGAACGTTCCCAAAATGGTCTATAATGATGAAATTTTAACATTTAATCTTTTGACTCTAAATGACTGTTGGATGTGAAGTATGACTTTTTCAACTAAAATAAGTGTGTTTAAAGTCATTTCTGTGCCTGAAACGGGTCAAAATTGAAGCTTTTGAGTAAGCAAAACTCTGTAAAAATGGCAATTTTGGTCACTGTGAGGGTTTAAAAAGTGGTTATTCAACATGAGGCATGATCCAATTGACATTTTGAATCATTTTTGGTACAGTCCAAAAAATCGATTTTCGGATGAAAAACGATGACTCCGGACATGTCGAACGTTCCCAAAATGGTCTATAATGATGAAATTTTAACATTTAATCTTTTGACTCTAAATGACTGTTGGATGTGAATTATGACTTTTTCAACTAAAATAAGTGTGTTTAAAGTCATTTCTGTGACTGAAACGGGTCAAAATTGAAGCTTTTGAGTAAGCAAAACTCTGTAAAAATGGCCATTTTGGTCACTGTGAGGGTTTAAAAAGTGGTTATCAACATGAGGCACGATCCAATTGACATTTTGAATCATTTTTGGTACAGTCCAAAAAATCAATTTTCGGATGAAAAACGATGACTCCGGACATGTCGAACGTTCCCAAAATGGTCTATAATGATGAAATTTTAACATTTAATCTTTTGACTCTGAATGACTGTTGGATGTGAATTATGACTTTTTCAACTAAAATAAGTGTGTTTAAAGTCATTTCTGTGCCTGAAACGGGTCAAAATTGAAGCTTTTGAGTAAGCAAAACTCTGTAAAAATGGCAATTTTGGTCACTGTGAGGGTTTAAAAAGTGGTTATTGAACATGAGGCATGATCCAATTGACATTTTGAATCATTTTTGGTACAGTCCAAAAAATCGATTTTCGGATGAAAAACGATGACTCCGGACATGTCGAACGTTCCCAAAATGGCCTATAATGATGAAATTTTAACATTTAATCTTTTGACTCTAAATGACTGTTGGATGTGAATTATGACTTTTTCAACTAAAATAAGTGTGTTTAAAGTCATTTCTGTGACTGAAACGGGTCAAAATTGAAGCTTTTGAGTAAGCAAAACTCTGTAAAAATGGCCATTTTGGTCACTGTGAGGGTTTAAAAAGTGGTTATTCAACATGAGGCACGATCCAATTGACATTTTGAATCATTTTTGGTACAGTCCAAAAAATCAATTTTCGGATGAAAAACGATGATTCCGGACATGTCGAACGTTCCCAAAATGGTCTATAATGATGAAATTTTAACATTTAATCTTTTGACTCTAAATGACTGTTGGATGTGCATTATGACTTTTTCAACTAAAATAAGTGTGTTTAAAGTCATTTCTGTGCCTGAAACGGGTCAAAATTTAAGCTTTTGAGTAAGCAAAACTCTGTAAAAATGGCAATGTTGGTCACTGTGAGGGTTTAAAAAGTGGTTATTCAACATGAGGCATGATCCAATTGACATTTTGAATCATTTTTGGTACAGTCTAAAAAATCGATTTTCGGATGAAAAACGATGACTCCGGACACGTCGAACGTTCCCAAAATGGTCTATAATGATGAAATTTTAACATTTAATCTTTTGACTCTAAATGACTGTTGGATGTGAATTATGACTTTTTCAACTAAAATAAGTGTGTTTAAAGTCATTTCTGTGCCTGAAACGGGTCAAAATTGAAGCTTTTGAGTAAGCAAAACTCTGTAAAAATGGCAATTTTGGTCACTGTGAGGGTTTAAAAAGTGGTTATTCAACATGAGGCATGATCCAATTGACATTTTGAATCATTTTTGGTACAGTCCAAAAAATCGATTTTCGGATGAAAAACGATGACTCCGGACATGTCGAACGTTCCCAAAATGGTCTATAATGATGAAATTTTAACATTTAATCTTTTGACTCTAAATGACTGTTGGATGTGAATTATGACTTTTTCAACTAAAATAAGTGTGTTTAAAGTCATTTCTGTGACTGAAACGGGTCAAAATTGAAGCTTTTGAGTAAGCAAAACTCTGTAAAAATGGCCATTTTGGTCACTGTGAGGGTTTAAAAAGTGGTTATCAACATGAGGCACGATCCAATTGACATTTTGAATCATTTTTGGTACAGTCCAAAAAATCAATTTTCGGATGAAAAACGATGACTCCGGACATGTCGAACGTTCCCAAAATGGTCTATAATGATGAAATTTTAGCATTTAATCTTTTGACTCTAAATGACTGTTGGATGTGAATTATGACTTTTTCAACTAAAATAAGTGTGTTTAAAGTCATTTCTGTGACTGAAACGGGTCAAAATTGAAGCTTTTGAGTAAGCAAAACTCTGTAAAAATGGCCATTTTGGTCACTGTGAGGGTTTAAAAAGTGGTTATTCAACATGAGGCACGATCCAATTGACATTTTGAATCATTTTTGGTACAGTCTAAAAAATCGATTTTCCGATGAAAAACGATGACTCCGGACACGTCGAACGTTCCCAAAATGGTCTATAATGATGAAATTTTAACATTTAATCTTTTGACTCTAAATGACTGTTGGATGTGAATTATGACTTTTTCAACTAAAATAAGTGTGTTTAAAGTCATTTCTGTGCCTGAAACGGGTCAAAATTGAAGCTTTTGAGTAAGCAAAACTCTGTAAAAATGGCAATTTTGGTCACTGTGAGGGTTTAAAAAGTGGTTATTCAACATGAGGCATGATCCAATTGACATTTTGAATCATTTTTGGTACAGTCCAAAAAATCGATTTTCGGATGAAAAACGATGACTCCGGACATGTCGAACGTTCCCAAAATGGTCTATAATGATGAAATTTTAACATTTAATCTTTTGACTCTAAATGACTGTTGGATGTGAATTATGACTTTTTCAACTAAAATAAGTGTGTTTAAAGTCATTTCTGTGACTGAAACGGGTCAAAATTGAAGCTTTTGAGTAAGCAAAACTCTGTAAAAATGGCCATTTTGGTCACTGTGAGGGTTTAAAAAGTGGTTATCAACATGAGGCACGATCCAATTGACATTTTGAATCATTTTTGGTACAGTCCAAAAAATCAATTTTCGGATGAAAAACGATGACTCCGGACATGTCGAACGTTCCCAAAATGGTCTATAATGATGAAATTTTAGCATTTAATCTTTTGACTCTAAATGACTGTTGGATGTGAATTATGACTTTTTCAACTAAAATAAGTGTGTTTAAAGTCATTTCTGTGACTGAAACGGGTCAAAATTGAAGCTTTTGAGTAAGCAAAACTCTGTAAAAATGGCCATTTTGGTCACTGTGAGGGTTTAAAAAGTGGTTATTCAACATGAGGCACGATCCAATTGACATTTTGAATCATTTTTGGTACAGTCCAAAAAATCGATTTTCGGATGAAAAACGATGACTCCGGACATGCGAACGTTCCCAAAATGGTCTATAATGATGAAATTTTAGCATTTAATCTTTTGACTCTAAATGACTGTTGGATGTGAATTATGACTTTTTCAACTAAAATAAGTGTGTTTAAAGTCATTTCTGTGCCTGAAACGGGTCAAAATTGAAGCTTTTGAGTAAGCAAAACTCTGTAAAAATGGCAATTTTGGTCACTGTGAGGGTTTAAAAAGTGGTTATTCAACATGAGGCACGATCCAATTGACATTTTGAATCATTTTTGGTACAGTCCAAAAAATCGATTTTCGGATGAAAAACGATGACTCCGGACATGCGAACGTTCCCAAAATGGTCTATAATGATGAAATTTTAACATTTAATCTTTTGACTCTAAATGACTGTTGGATTTGAATTATGACTTTTTCAACTAAAATAAGTGTGTTTAAAGTCATTTCTGTGCCTGAAACGGGTCAAAATTGAAGCTTTTGAGTAAGCAAAACTCTGTAAAAATGGCAATTTTGGTCACTGTGAGGGTTTAAAAAGTGGTTATTCAACATGAGGCATGATCCAATTGACATTTTGAATCATTTTTGGTACAGTCCAAAAAATCGATTTTCGGATGAAAAACGATGACTCCGGACATGTCGAACGTTCCCAAAATGGTCTATAATGATGAAATTTTAACATTTAATCTTTTGACTCTAAATGACTGTTGGATGTGAATTATGACTTTTTCAACTAAAATAAGTTTGTTTAAAGTAATTTTTGTGACTGAAACGGGTCAAAATTGAAGCTTTTGAGTAATCAAAACTCTGTAAAAATGGCAATTTTGGTCACTGTGAGGGTTTAAAGAGTGGTTATTCAACATGAGGCATGATCCAATTGACATTTTGAATCATTTTTGGTACAGTCCAAAAAATCGATTTTCGGATGAAAAACAATGACTCCGGACATGTCGAACGTTCCCAAAATGGTCTATAATGATGAAATTTTAACATTTAATCTTTTGACTCTAAATGACTGTTGGATGTGAATTATGACTTTTCCAACTAAAATAAGTGTGTTTAAAGTCATTTCTGTGCCTGAAACGGGTCAAAATTGAAGCTTTTGAGTAAGCAAAACTCTGTAAAAATGGCAATTTTGGTCACTGTGAGGGTTTAAAAAGTGGTTATTCAACATGAGGCATGATCCAATTGACATTTTGAATCATTTTTGGTACAGTCCAAAAAATCGATTTTCGGATGAAAAACGATGACTCCGGACATGTCGAACGTTCCCAAAATGGTCTATAATGATGACATTTTAACATTTAATCTTTTGACTCTAAATGACTGTTGGATGTGCATTATGACTTTTTCAACTAAAATAAGTGTGTTTAAAGTCATTTCTGTGCCTGAAACGGGTCAAAATTTAAGCTTTTGAGTAAGCAAAACTCTGTAAAAATGGCAATGTTGGTCACTGTGAGGGTTTAAAAAGTGGTTATTCAACATGAGGCATGATCCAATTGACATTTTGAATCATTTTTGGTACAGTCTAAAAAATCGATTTTCGGATGAAAAACGATGACTCCGGACACGTCGAAGTTCCCAAAATGGTCTATAATGATGAAATTTTAACATTTAATCTTTTGACTCTAAATGACTGTTGGATGTGAATTATGACTTTTTCAACTAAAATAAGTGTGTTTAAAGTCATTTCTGTGCCTGAAACGGGTCAAAATTGAAGCTTTTGAGTAAGCAAAACTCTGTAAAAATGGCAATTTTGGTCACTGTGAGGGTTTAAAAAGTGGTTATTCAACATGAGGCATGATCCAATTGACATTTTGAATCATTTTTGGTACAGTCCAAAAAATCGATTTTCGGATGAAAAACGATGACTCCGGACATGTCGAACGTTCCCAAAATGGTCTATAATGATGAAATTTTAACATTTAATCTTTTGACTCTAAATGACTGTTGGATGTGAATTATGACTTTTTCAACTAAAATAAGTGTGTTTAAAGTCATTTCTGTGACTGAAACGGGTCAAAATTGAAGCTTTTGAGTAAGCAAAACTCTGTAAAAATGGCCATTTTGGTCACTGTGAGGGTTTAAAAAGTGGTTATCAACATGAGGCACGATCCAATTGACATTTTGAATCATTTTTGGTACAGTCCAAAAAATCAATTTTCGGATGAAAAACGATGACTCCGGACATGTCGAACGTTCCCAAAATGGTCTATAATGATGAAATTTTAGCATTTAATCTTTTGACTCTAAATGACTGTTGGATGTGAATTATGACTTTTTCAACTAAAATAAGTGTGTTTAAAGTCATTTCTGTGACTGAAACGGGTCAAAATTGAAGCTTTTGAGTAAGCAAAACTCTGTAAAAATGGCCATTTCGGTCACTGTGAGGGTTTAAAAAGTGGTTATTCAACATGAGGCACGATCCAATTGACATTTTGAATCATTTTTGGTACAGTCTAAAAAATCGATTTTCGGATGAAAAACGATGACTCCGGACACGTCGAACGTTCCCAAAATGGTCTATAATGATGAAATTTTAACATTTAATCTTTTGACTCTAAATGACTGTTGGATGTGAATTATGACTTTTTCAACTAAAATAAGTGTGTTTAAAGTCATTTCTGTGCCTGAAACGGGTCAAAATTGAAGCTTTTGAGTAAGCAAAACTCTGTAAAAATGGCAATTTTGGTCACTGTGAGGGTTTAAAAAGTGGTTATTCAACATGAGGCATGATCCAATTGACATTTTGAATCATTTTTGGTACAGTCCAAAAAATCGATTTTCGGATGAAAAACGATGACTCCGGACATGTCGAACGTTCCCAAAATGGTCTATAATGATGAAATTTTAACATTTAATCTTTTGACTCTAAATGACTGTTGGATGTGAATTATGACTTTTTCAACTAAAATAAGTGTGTTTAAAGTCATTTCTGTGACTGAAACGGGTCAAAATTGAAGCTTTTGAGTAAGCAAAACTCTGTAAAAATGGCCATTTTGGTCACTGTGAGGGTTTAAAAAGTGGTTATCAACATGAGGCACGATCCAATTGACATTTTGAATCATTTTTGGTACAGTCCAAAAAATCAATTTTCGGATGAAAAACGATGACTCCGGACATGTCGAACGTTCCCAAAATGGTCTATAATGATGAAATTTTAGCATTTAATCTTTTGACTCTAAATGACTGTTGGATGTGGATTATGACTTTTTCAACTAAAATAAGTGTGTTTAAAGTCATTTCTGTGACTGAAACGGGTCAAAATTGAAGCTTTTGAGTAAGCAAAACTCTGTAAAAATGGCCATTTTGGTCACTGTGAGGGTTTAAAAAGTGGTTATTCAACATGAGGCACGATCCAATTGACATTTTGAATCATTTTTGGTACAGTCCAAAAAATCGATTTTCGGATGAAAAACGATGACTCCGGACATGCGAACGTTCCCAAAATGGTCTATAATGATGAAATTTTAACATTTAATCTTTTGACTCTAAATGACTGTTGGATGTGAATTATGACTTTTTCAACTAAAATAAGTGTGTTTAAAGTCATTTCTGTGCCTGAAACGGGTCAAAATTGAAGCTTTTGAGTAAGCAAAACTCTGTAAAAATGGCAATTTTGGTCACTGTGAGGGTTTAAAAAGTGGTTATTCAACATGAGGCACGATCCAATTGACATTTTGAATCATTTTTGGTACAGTCCAAAAAATCGATTTTCGGATGAAAAACGATGACTCCGGACATGCGAACGTTCCCAAAATGGTCTATAATGATGAAATTTTAACATTTAATCTTTTGACTCTAAATGACTGTTGGATTTGAATTATGACTTTTTCAACTAAAATAAGTGTGTTTAAAGTCATTTCTGTGACTGAAACGGGTCAAAATTGAAGCTTTTGAGTAAGCAAAACTCTGTAAAAATGGCCATTTTGGTCACTGTGAGGGTTTAAAAAGTGGTTATCAACATGAGGCACGATCCAATTGACATTTTGAATCATTTTTGGTACAGTCCAAAAAATCAATTTTCGGATGAAAAACGATGACTCCGGACATGTCGAACGTTCCCAAAATGGTCTATAATGATGAAATTTTAGCATTTAATCTTTTGACTCTAAATGACTGTTGGATGTGAATTATGACTTTTTCCACTAAAATAAGTGTGTTTAAAGTCATTTCTGTGACTGAAACGGGTCAAAATTGAAGCTTTTGAGTAAGCAAAACTCTGTAAAAATGGCCATTTTGGTCACTGTGAGGGTTTAAAAAGTGGTTATTCAACATGAGGCACGATCCAATTGACATTTTGAATCATTTTTGGTACAGTCCAAAAAATCGATTTTCGGATGAAAAACGATGACTCCGGACATGCGAACGTTCCCAAAATGGTCTATAATGATGAAATTTTAACATTTAATCTTTTGACTCTAAATGACTGTTGGATGTGAATTATGACTTTTTCAACTAAAATAAGTGTGTTTAAAGTCATTTCTGTGCCTGAAACGGGTCAAAATTGAAGCTTTTGAGTAAGCAAAACTCTGTAAAAATGGCAATTTTGGTCACTGTGAGGGTTTAAAAAGTGGTTATTCAACATGAGGCACGATCCAATTGACATTTTGAATCATTTTTGGTACAGTCCAAAAAATCGATTTTCGGATGAAAAACGATGACTCCGGACATGCGAACGTTCCCAAAATGGTCTATAATGATGAAATTTTAACATTTAATCTTTTGACTCTAAATGACTGTTGGATTTGAATTATGACTTTTTCAACTAAAATAAGTGTGTTTAAAGTCATTTCTGTGCCTGAAACGGGTCAAAATTGAAGCTTTTGAGTAAGCAAAACTCTGTAAAAATGGCAATTTTGGTCACTGTGAGGGTTTAAAAAGTGGTTATTCAACATGAGGCATGATCCAATTGACATTTTGAATCATTTTTGGTACAGTCCAAAAAATCGATTTTCGGATGAAAAACGATGACTCCGGACATGTCGAACGTTCCCAAAATGGTCTATAATGATGAAATTTTAACATTTAATCTTTTGACTCTAAATGACTGTTGGATGTGAATTATGACTTTTTCAACTAAAATAAGTGTGTTTAAAGTCATTTCTGTGACTGAAACGGGTCAAAATTGAAGCTTTTGAGTAAGCAAAACTTTGTAAAAATGGCCATTTTGGTCACTGTGTGGGTTTAAAAAGTGGTTATTCAACATGAGGCACGATCCAATTGACATTTTGAATCATTTTTGGTACAGTCCAAAAAATCGATTTTCGGATGAAAAACGATGACTCCGGACATGTCGAACGTTCCCAAAATGGTCTTTAATGATGAAATTTTAACATTTAATCTTTTGACTCTAAATGACTGTTGGATGTGAATTATGACTTTTTCAACTGAAATAAGTGTGTTTAAAGTCATTTCTGTGCCTGAAACGGGTCAAAATTGAAGCTTTTGAGTAAGCAAAACTCTGTAAAAATGGCAATTTTGGTCACTGTGAGGGTTTAAAAAGTGGTTATTCAACATGAGGCATGATCCAATTGACATTTTGAATCATTTTTGGTACAGTCCAAAAAATCAATTTTCGGATGAAAAACGATGACTCCGGACATGTCGAACGTTCCCAAAATGGTCTATAATGATGAAATTTTAACATTTAATCTTTTGACTCTAAATGACTGTTGGATGTGAATTATGACTTTTTCAACTAAAATAAGTGTGTTTAAAGTAATTTTTGTGACTGAAACGGGTCAAAATTGAAGCTTTTGAGTAATCAAAACTCTGTAAAAATGGCAATTTTGGTCACTGTGAGGGTTTAAAAAGTGGTTATTCAACATGAGGCATGATCCAATTGACATTTTGAATCATTTTTGGTACAGTCCAAAAAATCGATTTTCGGATGAAAAACGATGACTCCGGACATGTCGAACGTTCCCAAAATGGTCTATAATGATGAAATTTTAACATTTAATCTTTTGACTCTAAATGACTGTTGGATGTGAAGTATGACTTTTTCAACTAAAATAAGTGTGTTTAAAGTCATTTCTGTGCCTGAAACGGGTCAAAATTGAAGCTTTTGAGTAAGCAAAACTCTGTAAAAATGGCAATTTTGGTCACTGTGAGGGTTTAAAAAGTGGTTATTCAACATGAGGCATGATCCAATTGACATTTTGAATCATTTTTGGTACAGTCCAAAAAATCGATTTTCAGATGAAAAACGATGACTCCGGACATGTCGAACGTTCCTAAAATGGTCTATAATGATGAAATTTTAACATTTAATCTTTTGACTATAAATGACTGTTGGATGTGAATTATGACTTTTTCAACTAAAATAAGTGTGTTTAAAGTCATTTCTGTGCCTGAAACGGGTCAAAATTGAAGCTTTTGAGTAAGCAAAACTCTGTAAAAATGGCCATTTTGGTCACTGTGAGGGTTTAAAAAGTGGTTATTCAACATGAGGCACAATCCAATTGACATTTTGAATCATTTTTGGTACAGTCTAAAAAATCGATTTTCGGATGAAAAACGATGACTCCGGACATGTCGAACGTTCCCAAAATGGTCTATAATGATGAAATTTTAACATTTAATCTTTTGACTCTAAATGACTGTTGGATGTGAATTATGACTTTTTCAACTAAAATAAGTCTGTTTAAAGTCATTTCTGTGCCTGAAACGGGTCAAAATTGAAACTTTTGAGTAAGCAAAACTCTGTAAAAATGGCAATTTTGGTCACTTTGAGGGTTTAAAAAGTGGTTATTCAACATGAGGCACGATCCAATTGACATTTTGAATCATTTTTGGTACAGTCCAAAAAATCGATTTTCGGATGAAAAACGATGACTCCGGACATGTCGAACGTTCCCAAAATGGTCTTTAATGATGAAATTTTAACATTTAATCTTTTGACTCTAAATGACTGTTGAATGTGAATTATGACTTTTTCAACTAAAATAAGTGTGTTTAAAGTCATTTCTGTGCCTGAAACGGGTCAAAATTGAAGCTTTTGAGTAAGCAAAACTCTGTAAAAATGGCAATTTTGGACACTGTGAGGGTTTAAAAAGTGGTTATTCAACATGAGGCATGATCCAATTGACATTTTGAATCATTTTTGGTACAGTCCAAAAAATCAATTTTCGGATGAAAAACGATGACTCCGGACATGTCGAACGTTCCCAAAATGGTCTATAATGATGACATTTTAACATTTAATCTTTTGACTCTAAATGACTGTTGGATGTGAATTATGACTTTTTCAACTAAAATAAGTTTGTTTAAAGTAATTTTTGTGACTGAAACGGGTCAAAATTGAAGCTTTTGAGTAATCAAAACTCTGTAAAAATGGCAATTTTGGTCACTGTGAGGGTTTAAAAAGTGGTTATTCAACATGAGGCATGATCCAATTGACATTTTGAATCATTTTTGGTACAGTCCAAAAAATCGATTTTCGGATGAAAAACAATGACTCCGGACATGTCGAACGTTCCCAAAATGGTCTATAATGATGAAATTTTAACATTTAATCTTTTGACTCTAAATGACTGTTGGATGTGAATTATGACTTTTTCAACTAAAATAAGTGTGTTTAAAGTCATTTCTGTGCCTGAAACGGGTCAAAATTGAAGCTTTGAGTAAGCAAAACTCTGTAAAAATGGCAATTTTGGTCACTGTGAGGGTTTAAAAAGTGGTTATTCAACATGAGGCATGATCCAATTGACATTTTGAATCATTTTTGGTACAGTCCAAAAAATCGATTTTCGGATGAAAAACGATGACTCCGGACATGTCGAACGTTCCCAAAATGGTCTATAATGATGAAATTTTAACATTTAATCTTTTGACTCTAAATGACTGTTGGATGTGAAGTATGACTTTTTCAACTAAAATAAGTGTGTTTAAAGTCATTTCTGTGCCTGAAACGGGTCAAAATTGAAGCTTTTGAGTAAGCAAAACTCTGTAAAAATGGCAATTTTGGTCACTGTGAGGGTTTAAAAAGTGGTTATTCAACATGAGGCATGATCCAATTGACATTTTGAATCATTTTTGGTACAGTCCAAAAAATCGATTTTCGGATGAAAAACGATGACTCCGGACATGTCGAACGTTCCCAAAATGGTCTATAATGATGAAATTTTAACATTTAATCTTTTGACTCTAAATGACTGTTGGATGTGAATTATGACTTTTTCAACTAAAATAAGTGTGTTTAAAGTCATTTCTGTGACTGAAACGGGTCAAAATTGAAGCTTTTGAGTAAGCAAAACTCTGTAAAAATGGCCATTTTGGTCACTGTGAGGGTTTAAAAAGTGGTTATCAACATGAGGCACGATCCAATTGACATTTTGAATCATTTTTGGTACAGTCCAAAAAATCAATTTTCGGATGAAAAACGATGACTCCGGACATGTCGAACGTTCCCAAAATGGTCTATAATGATGAAATTTTAACATTTAATCTTTTGACTCTGAATGACTGTTGGATGTGAATTATGACTTTTTCAACTAAAATAAGTGTGTTTAAAGTCATTTCTGTGCCTGAAACGGGTCAAAATTGAAGCTTTTGAGTAAGCAAAACTCTGTAAAAATGGCAATTTTGGTCACTGTGAGGGTTTAAAAAGTGGTTATTGAACATGAGGCATGATCCAATTGACATTTTGAATCATTTTTGGTACAGTCCAAAAAATCGATTTTCGGATGAAAAACGATGACTCCGGACATGTCGAACGTTCCCAAAATGGCCTATAATGATGAAATTTTAACATTTAATCTTTTGACTCTAAATGACTGTTGGATGTGAATTATGACTTTTTCAACTAAAATAAGTGTGTTTAAAGTCATTTCTGTGACTGAAACGGGTCAAAATTGAAGCTTTTGAGTAAGCAAAACTCTGTAAAAATGGCCATTTTGGTCACTGTGAGGGTTTAAAAAGTGGTTATTCAACATGAGGCACGATCCAATTGACATTTTGAATCATTTTTGGTACAGTCCAAAAAATCAATTTTCGGATGAAAAACGATGATTCCGGACATGTCGAACGTTCCCAAAATGGTCTATAATGATGAAATTTTAACATTTAATCTTTTGACTCTAAATGACTGTTGGATGTGCATTATGACTTTTTCAACTAAAATAAGTGTGTTTAAAGTCATTTCTGTGCCTGAAACGGGTCAAAATTTAAGCTTTTGAGTAAGCAAAACTCTGTAAAAATGGCAATGTTGGTCACTGTGAGGGTTTAAAAAGTGGTTATTCAACATGAGGCATGATCCAATTGACATTTTGAATCATTTTTGGTACAGTCTAAAAAATCGATTTTCGGATGAAAAACGATGACTCCGGACACGTCGAACGTTCCCAAAATGGTCTATAATGATGAAATTTTAACATTTAATCTTTTGACTCTAAATGACTGTTGGATGTGAATTATGACTTTTTCAACTAAAATAAGTGTGTTTAAAGTCATTTCTGTGCCTGAAACGGGTCAAAATTGAAGCTTTTGAGTAAGCAAAACTCTGTAAAAATGGCAATTTTGGTCACTGTGAGGGTTTAAAAAGTGGTTATTCAACATGAGGCATGATCCAATTGACATTTTGAATCATTTTTGGTACAGTCCAAAAAATCGATTTTCGGATGAAAAACGATGACTCCGGACATGTCGAACGTTCCCAAAATGGTCTATAATGATGAAATTTTAACATTTAATCTTTTGACTCTAAATGACTGTTGGATGTGAATTATGACTTTTTCAACTAAAATAAGTGTGTTTAAAGTCATTTCTGTGACTGAAACGGGTCAAAATTGAAGCTTTTGAGTAAGCAAAACTCTGTAAAAATGGCCATTTTGGTCACTGTGAGGGTTTAAAAAGTGGTTATCAACATGAGGCACGATCCAATTGACATTTTGAATCATTTTTGGTACAGTCCAAAAAATCAATTTTCGGATGAAAAACGATGACTCCGGACATGTCGAACGTTCCCAAAATGGTCTATAATGATGAAATTTTAGCATTTAATCTTTTGACTCTAAATGACTGTTGGATGTGAATTATGACTTTTTCAACTAAAATAAGTGTGTTTAAAGTCATTTCTGTGACTGAAACGGGTCAAAATTGAAGCTTTTGAGTAAGCAAAACTCTGTAAAAATGGCCATTTTGGTCACTGTGAGGGTTTAAAAAGTGGTTATTCAACATGAGGCACGATCCAATTGACATTTTGAATCATTTTTGGTACAGTCTAAAAAATCGATTTTCCGATGAAAAACGATGACTCCGGACACGTCGAACGTTCCCAAAATGGTCTATAATGATGAAATTTTAACATTTAATCTTTTGACTCTAAATGACTGTTGGATGTGAATTATGACTTTTTCAACTAAAATAAGTGTGTTTAAAGTCATTTCTGTGCCTGAAACGGGTCAAAATTGAAGCTTTTGAGTAAGCAAAACTCTGTAAAAATGGCAATTTTGGTCACTGTGAGGGTTTAAAAAGTGGTTATTCAACATGAGGCATGATCCAATTGACATTTTGAATCATTTTTGGTACAGTCCAAAAAATCGATTTTCGGATGAAAAACGATGACTCCGGACATGTCGAACGTTCCCAAAATGGTCTATAATGATGAAATTTTAACATTTAATCTTTTGACTCTAAATGACTGTTGGATGTGAATTATGACTTTTTCAACTAAAATAAGTGTGTTTAAAGTCATTTCTGTGACTGAAACGGGTCAAAATTGAAGCTTTTGAGTAAGCAAAACTCTGTAAAAATGGCCATTTTGGTCACTGTGAGGGTTTAAAAAGTGGTTATCAACATGAGGCACGATCCAATTGACATTTTGAATCATTTTTGGTACAGTCCAAAAAATCAATTTTCGGATGAAAAACGATGACTCCGGACATGTCGAACGTTCCCAAAATGGTCTATAATGATGAAATTTTAGCATTTAATCTTTTGACTCTAAATGACTGTTGGATGTGAATTATGACTTTTTCAACTAAAATAAGTGTGTTTAAAGTCATTTCTGTGACTGAAACGGGTCAAAATTGAAGCTTTTGAGTAAGCAAAACTCTGTAAAAATGGCCATTTTGGTCACTGTGAGGGTTTAAAAAGTGGTTATTCAACATGAGGCACGATCCAATTGACATTTTGAATCATTTTTGGTACAGTCCAAAAAATCGATTTTCGGATGAAAAACGATGACTCCGGACATGCGAACGTTCCCAAAATGGTCTATAATGATGAAATTTTAGCATTTAATCTTTTGACTCTAAATGACTGTTGGATGTGAATTATGACTTTTTCAACTAAAATAAGTGTGTTTAAAGTCATTTCTGTGCCTGAAACGGGTCAAAATTGAAGCTTTTGAGTAAGCAAAACTCTGTAAAAATGGCAATTTTGGTCACTGTGAGGGTTTAAAAAGTGGTTATTCAACATGAGGCACGATCCAATTGACATTTTGAATCATTTTTGGTACAGTCCAAAAAATCGATTTTCGGATGAAAAACGATGACTCCGGACATGCGAACGTTCCCAAAATGGTCTATAATGATGAAATTTTAACATTTAATCTTTTGACTCTAAATGACTGTTGGATTTGAATTATGACTTTTTCAACTAAAATAAGTGTGTTTAAAGTCATTTCTGTGCCTGAAACGGGTCAAAATTGAAGCTTTTGAGTAAGCAAAACTCTGTAAAAATGGCAATTTTGGTCACTGTGAGGGTTTAAAAAGTGGTTATTCAACATGAGGCATGATCCAATTGAC
This sequence comes from Lissotriton vulgaris, assembly GCF_964263255.1. Taxonomy (NCBI): domain Eukaryota; kingdom Metazoa; phylum Chordata; class Amphibia; order Caudata; family Salamandridae; genus Lissotriton; species Lissotriton vulgaris. The sequence goes on along the minus strand of NW_028243082.1, from coordinate 278 downwards.
ATTTTGAATCATTTTTGGTACAGTCCAAAAAATCGATTTTCGGATGAAAAACGATGACTCCGGACATGTCGAACGTTCCCAAAATGGTCTATAATGATGAAATTTTAACATTTAATCTTTTGACTCTAAATGACTGTTGGATGTGAATTATGACTTTTTCAACTAAAATAAGTTTGTTTAAAGTAATTTTTGTGACTGAAACGGGTCAAAATTGAAGCTTTTGAGTAATCAAAACTCTGTAAAAATGGCAATTTTGGTCACTGTGAGGGTTTAAAGAG
>NW_028243081.1:0-11434 GCF_964263255.1 Lissotriton vulgaris | reverse complement strand
ATTAGGAGGAGGGGGCGTGGCTTGGCGCCCGGCGTGAATGGCGTTGTCCGGGTGAAGCTCCTCGGCTTGTCCGGTGTACGGCATCCTTGCTGACTCGCTCAGAGCTAATATTGGGATGTGAGGACGTCGGAACATCCATTCCTCCTACCGTGATACTTGTGGCTTCGCTGGAGTGCGGCATTTTGGATTTACGAACTATGTAAGTTCCGCAACTGCATCGTCGCATTGCGACCGCCATTTAGTTTTTTTTTCCCCGGCTGAGCTGTGTCACCGTATCAATGATTCCCTTGGAACTCTGTGGTGATTTTTCCTTCACTTTCGTCTTCCTCTATACTTTGGAGGTATGATACGTTTTGCGCTCATTTTTGAGTAATTTCATCTGTCTTTTCTGACTGACTTTCACTCGGCGGCCATTTTGTCTCTCCCGCGACCTCCGACACTTTATTTGCTTCAATTTCTTTGCTGCTATTTATGGGTAGATCTAAAGGCACTACGACTGCGGCACCTCCTACCAAGCATATTTTCATTAAAAACTCAAAGATTTTTACCGAGTTTTCTCGAACTCAATCTATTCTATCTTCTCTTTCGGAAGACAAGATGGCGGCGTCTGAGACTCCTACAGCAACTGCTGGGAAATCTCTTACAAAACGCCTCAGACAAAACCCTCCTTCACCTCCAAAACCATCTTCTCCTGTCTCAATGGAGTTATTTTTGGAGGAAATCCGGGCTCTGCGCCCTTTTATGGAAGACACTAATGCGAAACTTCAAGTTCTCACCGACTCTTGGTCGCAGCTCGACGGCGGGGTTACGACTTTGGAGCAATCGCTTTCTTCCTTGGCGAATGACTGTGCGAAGATCTCTCCTCTTCATTCTCAGGTCTCTACCCTTCAGCGTCAAGTGGAGGAGCTTGAAAACCGTAATAGGCGCAAAAACCTCCGTATCTACGGCCTTGAGGAAGGACAAGAGGGGTCGGACCCCATTGGTTTCTTCAAATCCTTCATTCCTAAAGTTCTTCATATGCCAGAAGGCACCCTGCTTAACATTCAAAGAGCACATAGATTAGGTCGCCCTCCATCTTCGACCTCCCCCTCTCAGAAGCCTAGAGGGGTGATCCTGTATTTCCTGGAATACACGGACCTATTGAAGGTTCTCTCAGCAGCTAAATCCTCTCAGCGAATTATCTGGTCCGGATCTACTTTATTCTTTGCTCTGGATTACGCCAAGGCCACTGCTAACAGGAGGAAGGCCTTCTTGTATTTAAGACCTGCTCTTCGGGACATGGGTGCTCGTTATGGTCTTTTTCACTCGTGCCTATTCAAAGTTACTTACAATAATAAGACTACAACATTTGAAGACCCTCTTCGCCTTCGGAGCTTCATCAACGCTCATCATGCTGATCCTATGGAATCCTCCTCATCGACTTCTGGCTGAATTTCTGTCCCTTACCCCTCACTGTTTGACCTTTTGGTCCTGTTGCGTTTGCTAGCCATATTGCTGCCACATGTTTTTCCCCTGTTGTTGTGTTTGTAACAATTGTTTATTTATTTTTCTCCACAGTTTATCCCTTCTCTTGCTGCGATGCCTCTCGGCCCTCCGTCCTGTTTGATCCCGGTTGTACCGTCATTCCGTCTGGTTCCTCCTTCCCCCTTGTACCTTTTGAATCCTTCATTTGTAGGTATGTCACGATTTCATGTTATTATCTGGTTGTTTTGTTCTCTTTTTCTCTCTTTTTCTCTCTGTTCTCTCTTCTTCTCCTCATTTTTTCCTACTATCTCATCTGTTGTTATTCTCTCCGTTTTCTCAATACTTCCTCTTAAATTTCTTTTTCCCTCCACTTCTTCCCTATCTCTTTTCTCCACTTTTTTGATCCCTTTTTCTCTTTGTTTCATCATTTCCTCCTATTCCTTTACCTCATATTTTCCTATCACTACAGTTCTTCCTTTTGCACTTTTTATTGCATTGTTTGCATTCTTTTCGCTTTTAATGCTTTTACTTTACATCATTCAGAGTTACATCTTGGAATGTTAAAGGTTTAAATAGTCCAATTAAAAGACAGCGAGTATTAGCTCATTTAGCTAAATTAAAAACTGATGTCGCCATGTTACAAGAGACCCACCTTAATGATACTGAATCATCTAAACTAAAAAGACTTTGGGTCGGCCATACTTTTTCTTCTCCCTCTTTGGGGAAAAAGAATGGCGTAGTTATACTTGTTCATAAAAAATTTACTGTTACTGATTCTCATTTTGAAATTGATATTGATGGTAGTTTTGTACTATTAAGAATGAAGATTGATAATGTGCCTATTGTTATTTTTAATGTTTACGCTCCAGTTAATGTTGATCATACCTTTTGGCCCCTCATCTCAGATAAATTGGTTTCCCTAACTGATAATTATATTATTTTTGGTGGTGACTGTAATCAGATCCATGATCCCTTCCTTGACAGACATTCCCCAGTAACCTTCATTCGATCCAAAATGCATAATCAATTTACCTCAGCTATTCGTCGTAATTCCCTCACTGATATTTGGAGACTCTGTCACCCTGATCTCCAAGAATACAGTTATTTTTCTCCTCCTCACAAAACCCAATCCCGTATCGATTACCTTTTCCTTAGTAAATCCCTTACCCAATGTGTCCTTGCTTCTGAAATTGGCTCCATTCTCATATCTGATCATGCCCCTGTCCTCGTAGACTTTGACCTGATACCCTTCTCCCCCTCACCTGGCAGATGGCGTTTTAACAACTCTCTCTTGGCTGACTCCAAGTTCACAGACCAGTTCGGTGCTTTTATTACTGACTTTTTTCACACTAATTCTACCCCTGATTCCTCCCCTGTCATGATTTGGGACTCCTTCAAGGCAACAGCTAGAGGTTTTATAATTATTTTTGTCTCTAAAAAACGGAAAGGTTTCGAACGTCAATCTTCCCTCCTTTTAGCAAAAATCAAAAAATTAGAATATTCCTACTATCAATCCCCCTCTGATTCTTCTCTTAAGGATCTTATTTCTGCGAAAGTTGCTTTTAATAAGTCCTCCACTGATGCCGCATCCTCCTATCTTTTAAAATGCAGTGCCCGCTACTATGGCGGTCAAAACAAGATGGGTAAACTTTTAGCCAACTATTTAAAAACACGTCAAGATAGGACCCGGATTACCTCCATCACTGATTTGGATGGAATCTCACACTTCAAAGATGAAGACATTCTAAACAATTTTGTTTCGTTTTATAAACAACTTTATACCCCTGACTCCCCTCCTCTTCCTGATGATTTGACTTCTTATTTTCATTCTCTCACCCCCCCTTCTAATTCCCATGTTGACTTTTCCCCGCTTGAATCTAACGTCACTTTAGCAGAAATTTCTCACGCAGTTTCAGTACTCCGTCGTGGCAAAGCCCCTGGCCCTGATGGGTTTACTATTGAATTTTATAATCATTTCTCCAAGCAACTCCTACCCCATTTGCTTTCTCTTTTTAATTCCTTTATCTCTGATGGCTCCTCTCAAGGTACTTTTCAGGAAGCAATGATCTGCCTCATTCCTAAAGACAACAAAGACCCTACCCTATGCAAGAATTATAGACCCATTTCCCTTGTAGATACGGATTACAAGATCTTTGCCAAGCTACTTGCCCTCCGGATAGATCCCATTTTACCTGAACTCATTGGTCCAGAGCAATCTGGTTTTGTCAAAAGTCGCTTATCATCTCTTAACTCAAGAGTTTTCTTTAATGCCCTTAGTAAAGCTTCCACTATTCAATACCCCTTAGCTGCCATCGCTCTTGACGCCGAAAAGGCCTTTGATCGTATTAGCTGGGACTTTATGTTCCGTGCTCTTTCCTGGATTGGCTTCCCCCCAAAATTAATTTCCCTCATTTGCTCTCCTATATTCTGGCCCCAAAGCTTCTATTTTCGCTAATGGTAAAGTTTCTGATTATTTTTCCCTCTCCAGAGGGGTTCGTCAAAGATGCCCTCTTTCCCCCTTATTGTTTATTGTTGCACTTGAGCCCTTTTTAACAAAGATTAGACAAGATAATCTTATTACTGGTTTCAACCCAGGCCCTGCCCAAGTCAAATTATCAGTCTACGCTGACAATATTCTTTTTTATTGTTCTAATCCTGAATCTACTATCCCCTCCTTTCTTCGTCAAGTTGAAGCTTTCTCCTTAGTTTCTGGATATTGTCTTAATCGTGATAAGTGCGAGATCCTTCCCCTTAATGTCTCTTGCCTACGGCATTACTTTGATCAGACTGGGTTTTCCTGGCAACCTTCAAAAATTAACTATTTTGGCCTTTGGTTTTCCTCTTCCATTTCAGACACTCTAAAATTCAACTTTGATTTTATCACCAAGAAACTCTCGGATTCTATCACTAAATGGAATCCACTATTTCTTTCTTGGTGGGGGAGACTAGATTCGATTAAGATGATGCTAGCCCCTATTATCTTATACTCCCTCTCTATGATTCCTGTTCATATTCCTAATTATTGTTTTAAACGATTAGACTCTCTTTTATCTAAATTTCTTTGGCAGAACAAACCTCCTCGAATTGCGCTCTCCTTTCTTAAAAAGGACAAGTCTCAAGGAGGATTGAAATTCCCAAGTTTCAAAACTTATCATCATTCCTTTTCCCTGAGGCAAACTCTTTGTTGGATATCTACAGATCCCCCTACCTATCCGCCAATTTGGTTATCCTTGGAAAAGTCTTTCATCTCTCCCTTTGACTTTTCAGAACTCCTCGCATTTTTGGCTCACACTTCTTTCTTGCGATCTCCTATAATTGCGCACTCGTGTCATATTCTTACCCCCCTCATCCCCTCTACTTATCCGTCCTCTGCTTCTTTATCTCACCAATCCATTTGGCACAATAAACAGCTCCGCATTAAAAATCGTTCCTTCTGTTGGAAATCCTGGCACTCTAAAGGCATAAAATGGGTTTCGCAGTTGCTTTGTGATGGAGTTCCCTTATCCTTCTCTGAATTGCAATCCCGTTATCTTCTTCCCAACTCCTTTCACAAGCAGTATAATCTACTCCTCCCTGCACTTCTTTCCTTCCTTCATTCCCTTCCAGATTCTTCTGAATTTCCCCCACTCTACCCTCTTTTGTCTCCACTCTTAACTTCTTCTCCTTCTGCTTCTCGTATCTACTCCTGCTTACTAACACCTTCGGAGCGCTCTAAATCTTGCACTGAATTGGCCTGGGAACAAGATTTATCAGTCACGTGGTCTGTCTCTTTATGGGATAAGCTTTGGATTAAGATTCACAAAACCTCTCGTGCTGCCAATACCACACAAACCCTTTATTTTATTTATCAAAGATTATTGTTCTCTCCATCTAAATTGGCTTCTTTCTCCCCTGATTTTTCTCCGACATGTTGGTCCTGTTCTTCCTCTTTGGCTGATTTATCCCATATGTTACTCCACTGCCCTAACGTTACCTCCTTTTGGCGTGGAATTTGGTCACGTATTTCCGCTATTTTCCATTTTCAACTCCCCTTCACTCCATCCATCGCTTTCCTCGGCTCCCTCTCTCCAGAATTACCTCAATCCCCTTCTCACTACAAGTTGTTTGACCTTTTTCTTGCTGTAGCCTTTCACTTAATTACTTCCAATTGGAAAGATTTCTCAAAACTTACTTATTCTGCCTGGTGGAATGCTATTTGCTTTAATCATTGTTTAGATACCAACTATGTATCCCCTGTTTCCCTTGCCATCAAACGTGACCTCCTTTGGATTCCACTCACTGATTACCTTTCCTCCACTTCTTCCCCTTCTCCCCCTCCTGTCACCACTGCTCCCATTAACTTACCAGATGCAGTTCGTAAACCCCCTTGAACATTACATCGTTGTCTTTTTGCCTATTCCTAGACCGTTTTTTCTTCTATCAACTGTTATTTATATGATTATCTGCTTGTTTGCTCTTTTGCATTCAATGTAATCTGTGCATTTGCTGCTATAATTTAATTTGATCTTCTTGTTTACTTTCATTTTTATTTTTATTTTTTCCCTCTCTCATTCCTTTTTTCATGAACAAGAGTGTATTGTTTATTGATTCCGCTTTTCTATTATTTTGCATTAATTATTCCAGTATTCCTTGTATTGTATTTTCTCATAATGCATTTCATTTTGTATTTTCTGTTTGGTATCAATAAACTTGAACTTAAAAAAAAAGAAATATTAGGAGGATATATTGTAAGATTTTGTGAGTGTTAGTTTAAGACTTAAAGAGTAGTCTGTTTAAAATGGAGGGGGCATATTATCAAGGGGGTTTATCTCCGCTTTTTTGGCTTCAAAAGCCAAGAAAGCGGAGATAAAATTATCTCCCTATTACCTAGCTGTCGCTAACACCAGTTAGCGACAGCTAGTAGGAGATAGCGACCATCTTGGGCCCCACTTTGCATGTCAGTGATATTTATCACTAATGACATGCAAAGTGGGCGTGCCAAGATGTTAGCGACTTTCCAGTCGCTAACATCGCTATCTCCTATTACCAACTTATGGAGATAATCGCGCTAAGCGCGAATATCTCCAAAAGCTAACACCTGCCCTGAGCAGTTCTTAGCCATGTTATCCAATGGGAGGTGGATAACATGGCTAAGAGCATTAGCTCGGTAATGCATGAATATCGCGGACTTTTCAGCGATATTCATGCATTGCGGCCAATTTTTATCGCATTTGCGATAAACCTTGGTAATACCAAGGTTTATTTGCGATAAAAATTGCCGCAGCTCAGCGGTAAATTTTTTCTCTAACCAAGCAATAGCGATAATTATCGCTATTGCTTGGTAATATGCCCCGAGGTTTTTTCCTCTGTGTTTTACTTTTGGAGATGAGATCAACAACGTTCACTATGCCTAGCTATTATCACATGACTTGTGGAATCAGCAAAATACATGCTTTCGACTTTCAATCAATGTATGCACAAGAGGAGTTTATTTGTACAAATTGTTTTTCTCACATAACTTCTCCCCCTTCACTTAGGAAGATGCCAAGCTTTCTTTTTCAAACGAAAACTATCCACATAGTATTACGGATTGTGCAACATGCAACAGAAGCTTTTATGTTACAATGATTCTTTTCTTAATTCGGCACTGTTCAAGCTAAAATGGAAGCAATTTTTTAGAGTTTAGGCTTTAAATGATGTTTTTAACTTTACTATCAAAGCCAGTACCTAAGGAAATAACGATGCTTTTAACTTATTGCCAGTCAGTACCTAACGAATGAACTTCTGTCTGTGTATACTGTTGCAAAGTTTTTTTTAACAAATCGTGCAATAAAGTAATAATTAGCAGGTTGTGGAATCACTGTCGATGTTTTAATTGTTTTCTACATGAGTCAATGGCGGCATAGCTCATGTTCTAGATTTAGATAAGGGCAATTTGAGAATAAAGAAAGATCAGGATGCACTATATTCAGACTCAATAGTTACTTAATTTACATAGCTTTGTTTCAGTGGATGGCATCAGAATACCATCAAAGAGAATTAATACTTGCTGCAATGGATTATCAAATACATCAATCAATCAATCAATCAATCAATCAATCAATCAATCAATCAATCAATCACTCATCGTTTGCAAAGCACAACAAAGTAAGCCCTAGGGGTATCTGGGCACTGTGTCTACATTGAAGAGCAAGGTCTTGAATCTCTTTCTGAATGAAATCTTCCAGCAAAGGTGCTTTATGTAGCTTGAGGGGAAGGTCATTCCAGGTCTTGGCAGTGATGTAGGAGAAGGAGTAGTCACTGCAGCTAAGGATGGATGTGGGCGGGGTTTGCTAGGGCGAGTGAAGAGGAGTGCAGATGTCTAGAGGGTTGGTGGAAGTTCAGTCAGTGGTTGATGAAGGCAGGTCCTACGTTTTGGAGGGCTTTATAGGCATGTGTGAGAATCTTGAACTGGCATCTCTTTCGGAGGGGGAGCCAGTGGAGGTCTCTAAAATGGGGCAATGTGGGTATATTTGTGAAGGTCCGGATGAGTCTGGCTGGAGCATTCCGTATGGTCTGGGGTCTTCTGAAGTGCTGGGTGGAGATGCCAGTGAAGACAGTGTTGCCATAGTCGAGGGGGCTGGTGATGAGAGCCTGCATGATCGTCTTTTCTAGTGTTGTTTGGGATCCATCTGAAGGCTCTGTGGAGCATGCAGAGTGTGTGGAAGCAGGAGGAGGTGACTGCATTGACTTGCCATTTCATGGTCAGTTGGCTGTCGAGGATTATGCCACGGTTGAGTGGTTGGACAGTCAGTGTGGGTGTAGGTCCGAGTTTTGTAGGCCAATAGCTGTGGTCCAAAGTGGAAGTGTTTTTCCCAAAGATCAGAACTCCGGTTTTGTCGAAGTTGAGTTAAAACAAGTTGTCTCCCATCAATTTGGCTACATCGTTCATGGTGTTGCAGAAGTTGGTTTTGGTGTTGATGGAGTCCCTAGTGAGCGAGAGGATCAGTTGAGTTTCATATGCATAGGAGATTATATTGAGTCCATGGGATCGGAAGACTTCTGCGAGTGGGGTCATGTAGATATTGGACAGGTTGGGGCTGAGGGCGGATCACTGTGGTACGCGGCGCATGATGTCGTTAGGTGAGGAGGTGAAGGGAGGCAGTTGGATGATCTGTATGCATCCTGTAAAGAAGGAGGCGATCCACTTGAGGGCATTTTACTGTATGCCTATGTTATAGAGTCTGTTCATGAGGGTGTTATGGGAGACGGTGTCTAAAGCCACGGAGAGGTTGAGGAGTATCATTTCCAAAGTTTCTCTACGGTCGAGGAGTGTTGTGATTAACACTGGGTGAAGTACTGCACTATGCTTGTGTAGTTTGCGAAGTTTGGGCTACTTCGCACTACGCGAGTTGCAGGTAGCACAGTGCACACACGTGTAGCGTAGCAGTCATTTTTTGCTTGCTCGCGGTCCTCAACGTCAAGTTGGTGACCGCGCGAGAGCAAAATGACATTCCGGTGAGACTTTTTCCGGGTTCGCGATCAGCAACATCAAGTTGCCGATCGCGAGCGTGGAAAATAAACCTCCCTGTGAGATTCTCAACGCGGAAAGGTCAGGTTTCTCTTTACGAGTGTTTGTGTATGCTCGAGACCGCTCGCGATGAGAAACTACCAGTCCGCGTTGAGAAAGCTGCCGCTCGAGTAAAAATCTACTCGAGCGGCAGAAAACAACCGCGTGAACTGTGCAAGATGCGGTTTACACTAATTGCACAGTGCGGACAAGCAGCCGGCACTGCAATCAGTGCAAACAGCATTTTGCACAGTGCACTACTCAGTTTCCGTAGCTACACGTATCTCGTGTAGTGCGAAGTACACTTCGCGTAGCTATGAGTAGCGTTACTACGCGAACTACGCCCAGGGTTAGTTGTGATGTTGTCTGTGGCGGCAATCAGTGTGGTGTTAGTGCTGTGTTTGGCATGGGATCCTGATTGTGACTAGCCCAGTAGTTGGTTTTGTTGCATAAATTGTGTGAGCTGCTGGTTGATGACTTTCTGGAGTACTTTGGCTGGGTAGGGGAATAGGGAGATCAGCTGGATATTTTTTAGATCACTGGGGTCAGTGGGTATCTCTGCGGTAGGGCTCTGACGTCGGTATGTTTCCATCTGTACAGTCAGGTTGCTATGGAGATGAAACCATTGACAATGCTGGTGAATTGGATGCTGATTAGGTTTGTTACGAGGTTGTAAAGGTGGTGGGGGCAGGGGTTGATGTGTGCCCCACAGTGGATGAAAGACATGATGGCTGAGATGGTCAGGGCAGTGAGCAGAGACCAGATGGTAATGGTTTGGCTGATGATTGCTGGTTGGTAGAGCTCATAAGAGTTGGATGTGGTGGGTTGGAGGTTGAAGTTGTTGTAGATGATGGGTGCTCATGCTGTGGAAGTAGTCGGAGGGGGTATCGCAGAGTTTTTGGGCGGGGTGGATAATGTTCTCTATAGCTTGTGGGTTGGAGAATTCTTTGACTATTTTGAAGCATTCCTTTGTGTGGGTAGCCACAGAATTTATGTAGTGACAATGGCTGATTTCTTGCCTTCTTTGATGGGCAGGTGACAGTTGTTGAAGGATGTTTTCTGAGCTGTTCTGTCTGCGGGGTTCTTAGGAGAGTGCCATCATGTCTCAAGCTGCAGACAGTTGTACTTGGTGGTCCTGAGTTCTGGGGTGTACCAGCTGGTCTGTTTGAAGGACTTGTTGGATTTACAAGGTTTCAGAGTGGCAACATTTTCAGCGCTGTTGGTGATCCAGGAGGTAACGTTCTGGACTGTTTGGTTGAGGTCTGTTGAGGCCTCTGGTTGGGAGATGGTGAGGGCCCATGACAATCCATTTCAGTGATTTTGCTCCAGCTGCAGTGGGGGTAAATCTGGTGCCGGTTGATGGTGTTCTGGGTACCAGTGATGGTGAAATGTACTATGGTGTATTCAGTCTAGGTGAGTTCTATGGAGTGGCTGAATTTGAATTCGAGTCTGTCGCTGGAGGTAAAATTTAAGTCAAAAGTATGTCCAGTTTTGTGCTGGGATTCGGTGACCAGTCAGGTAAGGCCAATGTTGTCCAAATCCTCCCGGAAGGTGATGAAGTTTGCGTTGTTGGGGTCATCAATGTGGAAGATGAGGTCGCTGAGTAGGACTTAGAGGTGAGAGTTGATTGCTAGGGGAGCGATGAGGTTGGGAATGGCATCACAGAATGTTGCCCAGGGCCCAGGGGGTCTGTAGGCAAGGGTGCCTCCTATTGTGTAATACAGTCCATTACATAGCTCAATTGGTACCCTGAAGATGGTAATCTCTTTTTTCTATTATGTTAACTATCTAGAAGGTGTTAACATTTATTTTGGTCTCCTAAATCATTTTTTTATTATTATCTTCAGAGTCCATTTTCAACCAATTAAGTTTTTTAGTCAAGAAAGTTGATGTTATATTTTTATGTTGGACTGCATGAAAGAAACCCCTATGTTATGTCTTCTTCTTGCTTATTTACTCATCAGTTTGAAGTCGTTGGAAGGTAATTTCTTTGTTGTGTGTTGATGACGCAAAAAGATTGGAAAACACTCTTTAGTTAATGATGCAGAAAATCTGAACTCTATTTTCAGTTTCCAATCTGTCTGTGAGGAAGTTTGAATATAAAATGGTTGTCTCCTGCACAATGATTCTCTGCCTGTTTATAGATTATAAAGCTTTCCATAGTATAGTTAGGCAAATAGATAGTATGAGGTTTGGTCTGGTTTGGAACCAGGGGCTGTGTTTCCTCCCCCAAAGGCCAGTAAGGAGTCACCACATGATCCACTCCTCTGAGAGCCGGTGTTCCCTCGATGCTGTGCTAGAGGGGAGGAAGGATATTACAGAGCTGGCCCCAGTTGCATTGCCTGGTTTCCTGGCCATGTCGTGGGCAAAGGTGGTTGACTCCTGGACAGCATTGGAGGGCCCCATGAGGAGGACACTGACCTTTCCTGCAGGCCATGATTG
>NW_028243080.1:0-114431 GCF_964263255.1 Lissotriton vulgaris | reverse complement strand
ATATATAGATACATATATATACATATATATATATATATATATATATATATATATATATATATATATATATATATATATATATATATATATATATATATATATATATATATATATATATATATATATATATATATATATATATATATATATATATATATATATATATGTATATTCACTGAAAAAACCATTGGTTATAGACCATATATAGTTAGGGATTAGCATTTACAAAACCTTAATTTACTCGCACAAAACCATAGAAATTCGCATATATAGTTAGTTGCAATAACTATATATCGCGCACCCGCAATCCACTGCTGATGATGTCACATATTACATCATTCATGAAATGGTCAGTGACATCACTGATGACATCTCAAATGACATCACTGATGACATCTCAAATGACAGCACTGATGACATCTTAAATGACATCACTGATGACATCACTGATAACAACATCCAGTGACTGTATGTTTCTGTAAAGTTAAAATATGTCTTACATATTGAAGAATGAGTGGATGTATAAGTGTTTGGATGAAGGATTTAGTAGGTGCATGACTGACTGTATGAGAGAATGATTAAATGTGTCTCACTGAGTGCATGGGTTAGTGACTAAACAGTCTTAATTTGTGCATCATTATTTCTGTAGTTCTGTAAACTGCTGCATGTGTTGATCAGTAGCTATAAGAGTAACTATATGGGTTATTGATTGGTTGCCCAAATATTTGTATGGGAGAGTGAGTGTGTGTGTGGGGGTGGCTGGGAGGTATGTGACTCTGTGCATAGATGTGTGAGCAGTTGATTCAGTAGATGTATGGGTTCAAAAGCGCATGTGGAAACAGCTGTATGGGCGGTTGACTGTCTGCATGAGTGTATTGGTGAGTGATTGGATTTCTCAGTGCTACATGTCAAAGTAAGTACATATGTAAAACACAGTACATGGAGGGAGTTGACATATATAAATAACTGTGCATAAGAGCCAGTGAATGTGTGAGTGGCTGTATGGATCATTGTGAACTTGTATCAGTGATTGTATAGGAGAGTAAATATGTGTTAGTATATGTTTGATTAAGTAAGGTGTGTATAACTGTATAGTTGAGGAAATAGAGGTGTGATTGATTCTTTGCATGACTGACTAGGTGTGTGAATAACTCCATGGATGAGTGACAGTCTGTGAGTGTCTGTTTACACTGATTGTATCTAAGGTTATATTAGAGTCTGAAGAGGTTCATCGTATTATCACATGAATGATATCATCAGTGATGTGATCAGTAATGTCAAATGAGATGTTATCAGTGATTTCATCAGTGATGTCATTTGAGATGTCATCAGTGACGTCATTTGAGATGTCATCAGTGATGTCATTTGAGATGTCATCAGTGATGTCATCAGTGATGCCACTGACCATGTCATGAATGATGTAATATGTGACATCATCAGCAGTGGATTGCGGGTGCGTGATATATAGTTATTGCAACTAACTATATATGCGAATTTCTGTGGTTTTGTGCGAGTAAATTAAGGTTTTGTAAATGCTAATCCCTAACTATATATGGTCTATAACCAATGGTTTTTTCAGTGAATTTTCATGGTTTTGTAAATGCAAATTCCTAACTATATATGGTCTATAACCTATGGTTTTTTCAGTGAATTTCATTGGTTTTTTAAAAGCTAATATCTATAGCTGTAAAATATATTCTTTATTACATGACGTATCACGTAGCCACGTGAGACGCCTCATGACGCGTCGCATAAACGTGACGTATCGTCTCTGCAGCGCAAACAAAACCCGTAACGTAAGCGCGCCAGAGCACGCTTACAGATATATATATATTTTTTTAACCTTAATTAGACAAAATCCACACGTGCACATATCTTGAGGCCATGCAAAGGCACATCAAACAAACAGTCCCTACAATTTTGCCAAGTTTGGTGGAAATCTATTCCTTTAAATTTTATTTTACTGTTTCTCTTGGTTTTCCCCTTGTTACGCTTACCGGAACGCTACCCAGTACGCAAACCGGACGCTCCAAAAACACAAGATGTTGGACTCCCGTTACGCTGCCGTTTAGCTGCCCGGTTGGCGTACCGGGAAGCGCCTCTACCGCGAAAAATCACATTTTTTTTTTCTTTTGCCCCGTGGGGCACTTTAATATCCCCCTCATCAATCCTAAGGGGTCAGTAGGGGTCTACCTTGCCCCCTTTCCTTCATTTCCCCCTTCGTTTTTCACCACCTCTTGTCTCTCGATCCTACCGAGAGACAAGATGGCGGCCGCTCCGGACTGTTTACAATGTTGACAGCCAATCAGCTTCTCCTCAGACTCCCGTTACGCTGCCGGTTAGCTGCCCAGTTAGCTGCCCGGTTCGCGTACCGGGACCCGCCTCTACGGCGAAAAATCGCATTTTTTTTTTGCCCCGCGGGGCACTTTAATATCCCCCTCATCAATCCTAAGGGGTCAGTAGGGGTCTACCTTGCCCCCTTTCCTTCATTTCCCCCTTCGTTTTTCACCACCTCTTGTCTCTCGATCCTACCGAGAGACAAGATGGTGGCCGCTCCGGACTGTTTACAATGTTGACAGCCATTCAGCTTCTCCTCAGACTCCCGTTACGCTGCCGGTTAGCTGCCCGGTTCGTGTACCGATTTGCGCCTCGATGACAAAAAATCGCAATTTTTTTTTTTTGGCCCCACGGGGCACTTTATTATCCCCCTCATCAATCCTAGGGGGTCAGAAGGGGTCTACCTTGCCCCCTTTCCTTCATTTCCCCCTTCGTTTTGGCCTCCTCTTGTCTCTCGATCCTATCAAGAGACAAGATGGCGGCCGCTCCGGACTGTTTAGAATGTTGACAGACACCAGAGAGCCAATCAGCTTCGCTTCACAAAGCTCCGTTACGCGAAAAGTACGCGAACTGGTGCGCTATCCGGTACGCTGTCACAGATATATCTGTTTTTTTAAACGTTAATTTCTCAAAATCCACTGGAGCACACATATTGAGACCCAGCAAAGGCACATTGGGCTAACAGTCCCTACAATTTTGCCAAGTTTCGTGCAAATCCATTCAGCCGTTCGAGCTAAAAGTGAGGCCAAACGCTCTATGGAAAAATGAATGGGAAAAACGCGTTTTGGGACCCCTTTTTTCTCGGCCCCCCCCTTGACGGAACCCCCCCAAATTTTCAGGGGCTGCTCAGAAACAAAATGTGCCATTTTCCTGAAAATTTCAGCTGATTCCGTCCACAAACGCCAAAGTTATTAGACATAGAATTTTCAAAAGTTCCATAGAGAAAAAATCCTAACTATATATACCTACTGGCTATCGCCAGTAGGTAATATATATATTAGCCTGATTGCTCCCGGACAAGGTCGGGACGGGCTGCTAGAATATATATATATATATATATATTCAATGAAAAAACCATAGGTTATAGTCCATATATAGTTAGGAATTAGCATTTACAAAACCTTATTTTACTCGCATAAAACCATTGAAATTCCATATATAGTTAGAAGCGCTAACTATATATCGCGCACCCGCAATCCACTGCTGATGATGTCACATATTACATCATTCATGACATGGTCAGTGACATCACTGATGACATCACTGATGACATCTCAAATGACATCACTGATGACATCACTGATCACAACATCCAGTGATTGTATGTGTCTGTAAAGTTTAAATATGTTTCACATATTGAAGAATGAGTGGATGTATAAGTGTCTGGATGAAGAATTTAGTAGGTGCATGACTGACTGTATGAGTGAGTGATTAAATGTGTCTCACTGAGTACATGGGTTAGTGACTAAACTGTCTTAATTCGTGCATCAGTATGTTTGTTGTTGTGTAAGCTGCTGCATGTGTTGATCAGTAGCTATAAGAGTGGCCATATGGGTTATTGATTGGTTGCCCAAGTATTTGAATGGGAGGCTGAGTGTGTGTGTGGGTGGCTGGGAGGTGCGTGACTCTGTGCATAGATGTGTAAGCAGTTGATTCACTAGGAGTATGAGTTCAAGAGTGCATGTGGAAACAGCTATATGGGCGGTTGACTGTGCATGGGTGTGTTGGTGAGTGAATGGATTTCTCATTGCTACATGTGCAAGTAAGTACGTATGTAAAACACAATACATGTGAGAGTTGAGATATATAAATAACTGAACATAAGAGCCAGTGAATGTGTGAGTGGCTGTATCGATCACTGTGAGCTTGTATCAGGGATTATATAAGAGAGTAAATATGTGTTATTATATGTTTGAATAAGTAAGATGTGTATAACTGTATAGTTGAGGAAATGGAGGTGTGATTGATTCTTTGCATGACTGACTAGGTGTGTGAGTAACTCCATGGATGAGTGACAGTCTGTGAGTGTCTGTTTATACTGAGTGTATGTAAGGTTATATTAGAGTCTGAAGAGGTTCATTGTATTATCACATGAGTGATGTGATCAGTGATGACAAATGAGATGTCATCAGTGATGTCATTTGAGTTGTCATCAGTGATGTCATCAGTGATGTCATTTGAGATGTCATCATTGATATCATTTGAGTTGTCATCAGTGATGTCATTTGAGATGTCATCAGTGATGTCATCAGTGATGTCACTGACCATGTCATGAATGATGTAATATGTGACATCATCAGCAGTGGATTGCGGGTGCGCGATATATAGTTAGCGCTTCTAACTATATATGGAATTTCAATGGTTTTATGCGAGTAAAATAAGGTTTTGTAAATGCTAATTCCTAACTATATATGGCCTATAACCTATGGTTTTTTCATTGAATTTTCAAGGTTTTGTAAATGCAAATTCCTAACTATATATCCACTATAACCTATGGTTTTTTCTGTGAATTTCATTGGTTTTTTAATAGCAAATATGAAAAGCTTTAAAATGTCAAGTACGTGATAGATAAAAACATTTTCGTATTTATGCACGCTGATGTGCTTTGAACGCTGCACCCCCCCCCCCCCTCCCCTCTTTTGCCTTAGTAGTACTCTCTCTTTGCAGATACTGAAGGGTAGTTAACGCAGGCCTTTACCCCCGTTGTAATCCGTCGTGCCTCCTTGTCTCTCCATTTGATTGATTGTTGTCCAAGCATTTACTGTTTTAGAATTGGTTCTCTTTGGATCATTCTCTATTTACAAACAAGCACAAAGTCGCAATACTCTGTTTAGTCTTTGCAGATAGTGAAAAATCGTGTAAAAAAATAAAAGTAATCGAGCAAAATCAGTAGGCCACTAATTGGATCTCTTTTTGACCTCGCTAAAATAGAAATATTAGGAACAACCCTTCTTGAGAAATACGAAAATAGTGAGATGAACTGAGCTCCACACCATGAGGGCTGCAAGACAGCTCGGCTCCATCACCCATCCCGCACAAAATAACGACAAACCCTATGCAAATATTAAAAATATAGACAACACACCAGCAAAGAAACAGGGTAAAACATTTTATTAAAAAACTATTTACATAACGTTGGTTTATAAGATGATGTCAGTAGTGGACCGATGTGTGAATAGATCGAAAACAGCACAAGGCTCCAAGATCCGGATAGCAAGCTCCTGGATGTTGGGTGCCATAGTTTAGAGTTCTGAATTTCAGCCTTTTTCAATGCCTGTGCTTTGTTGAATCAAAATGGCGGCTTGACACAAAGCTGACTCAAGCGTTGTTACTGATGCTATGCAGACCAAAACTGGTTTTCAGTTTGTACATTTTTCTAGATTTTTCAATCCAAGTTTGGTTGACTTTGTAGAACGATGGCTTCAGATTTTCAACATACGGTGTGGTGGCGCTGACTGGGAGGGGGCGCTTCGCTCCTGCCCCCTCCCCAAGTAAGATTTTCATACGTGAAAGTACGTTAATGGTTTTGGTCCCTGAGATGCTTCGATGTCACTACCATTCTCAAATAGCATAAGTTCTGGATGTTGGGTGCCATAGTTAAGAGTTCTGAGCAGTGCTTGTAACACTGTCTGAAGCTTATTTCCACCTACTGCAGCTTCACTATTCTCAAAGTAAGTGAGTGTCGTTTGTGGACCTGACTGCATTAGAAAACAATGTGATACGTTACCTTCCTAAACAGCTTGACGGAGGCCCCTGAGGGGCGGTGTGATGGCCATGGACTCGGAGAAGACGCTTGGCTCCGACACCCTCCCCAAGTCTTATAGCACTGGTGTAGCCTGAGATCGCCCCCGACATAGGCGGCCGGCTCCCGGGGTCCGGCGGAACTTTTTGCCTTTTGATGACTCTTCAATTCTGGACCTTGTCCCACAATCCGTTTGACCTGAAGACAAGCTGTAGTGGGGCGCCCCTTTATCGTTTTAGTTGCCATTCCGCCTGCTTTTGCTACACTGTGCCTCTTCCGCCATTCAGCTGTTTACCGCCCGCTCTTGCGACTACAGCGTCTCGCTCACCATGTAGTTGAGATGGGCCCGCTCTTGCGGTGCAGCGATAGGCGGCTGCCACAGGACTCTCAAAATGGCGGCCGGCTCTTCGGTTTTGGGCCTGGTCCACTAAAATGGCCCTGGGACACCTTGGAACTCGGACGCTTGTCTGCTAGGGCTTGGGTCCCATTCTCGAAAAGCGTCCCCTCAGCCGTGAAGATTCTACAAAAGTCTTGGGGGCCTCCGACTCCCGCAGGCTTCTGGTGGGGAGCGGCTGCCATGATTGCTCGTGGAATGGCCACGACGGAGCTACGAGATGGTAGTGGTCTCATGCTGACGCCAGCTTTAGTCTGAAACATCCAGAAACACTGTAGACTACCAATTCGATCAGTTCCGGTAGCGCCCCAACATGACCCGGAAGAGAAGAACTTGCCCTCCCCTCTTTGACTGATGGTTCTTGTTGCCTGTCCCCTCTGTTGTCATTTAACAGAACTTTTTGGACTGCTGAAAGGGGTTGTGTTCTGAACGCTGGTTGGTGGAGACATTTAGACTATATTCTTGACCTACGTTGTCGCGTAATGCGTTTTATGACACGCCGCGTTAGCGCACCCGGAAGTGATCCGAGGCGCGGCGCGCAGCGCGTAACGTAAGCATAACAGGTCATGT
Organism: Lissotriton vulgaris; assembly: GCF_964263255.1. Classification (NCBI taxonomy): domain Eukaryota; kingdom Metazoa; phylum Chordata; class Amphibia; order Caudata; family Salamandridae; genus Lissotriton; species Lissotriton vulgaris. The sequence continues at coordinate 107,388 of NW_028243080.1, read as the reverse complement.
GACTTGTTAATAAAACTTTTCATTGGTTCATTTTACTTTTGTTAATTTAATGATGAAAAGCTTGGTCATATGACCTAAAAATTACGCTTTTTATTATTTTCGAACAATATTTTTTTTTCAAACATATGTTATAATATTCCAGGCTAATGTACTTTCCCGGAAAATTTACAACTGTCTTGCAAGTAAAATATATTCCTTTTTCGAGAAAAAGGGCGTTTCTTCCTTCCATGACGGAGCCGTTGAGTAAAAGAGATTCGGCCTGCTGTCTTAGTCGCCGATACGCCTGATTATCAGATTCTTATCGATCACTTTATGTTGCAGACATGAAAAACACAACTGCCCTTGACCATTTATCTTTACTGCGTTCCTACATATTATACCTTTTATCCGTCATGTAATTGGACTGCTTTATTTCACTTGCCTTTTACTGATTCGAAAACAGTCACTAAAAGTAAAAACTTTACAAATGAAAATACTACTACCGTGTTTTGTTTTAAAAACCTTTATTGTGAAAATGTCAGTATACAAATACGGGCCTATAACCACGTGGGCCGGCCACGGAGCAAACTGAAATCGTATATGATGAGGAGACATTTACACTGTAGAAGAACGTAACGAGCGGGCCATTAGGTGACAAGAACAAAGGTGTCTAACAGTTGCGGAATCGGTGGACGTACATTTTGTAATTAAAATACGACAGGGCCACTTACAATAACATTTTCTAGATATACATTTGCGGGCAAAGAGTTACGAGTCCCATTTATACCGGCGCCATTTTGGGCGAGGCCGGGCAGGTCCAAGATATAGTCAAAATGTCTCCACCAACCATCGGCCAGACCAGAACCCCTTTCGGCCCTTTATGCTACAAGATGGTGTCTTCCATTCAGAAAATATTGGTGGCAGCATTTTGAAAGGAAACAGAAACAGCCGTTCTCCTAGTGAGTTTCACATTGTTACATTTAGGAAGAATGTTGAAGAGTAGTATGTGGAAAATCTGAAGCCATTTTTCTACAAACTCTCAATCAGACTTGGATGGAAAAAAAAAACCTGAAGAATGTACAAACTGAAAACCAATTTTTGTCTGTATAGCACCAACAGTAACGCTTGAGTCAGCTTTGTGTCAAGCCGCCATTTTCATTCAATCAATAGCGTCCCCCTGCACACATTCAGGGACCTGGTCGTGTCTTCAGATGAAACGCATTGTAGGAAAAGAAGCAGAAAGGAAAAGGAAAAAAGTTCCGCCGGACCTAGTGAAGCTGCAGCAGGTGCAAATAAGCTTCAGACAGTCTTACAAGCACTGCTCAGAACTCTCAACTGAGGCACTCAACATCCAGGACTTGCCATTCGGATCTTGGCGCCTTGTATTTTTGTTTTGTTTTTGATGGAGGGGAAACAACAAAAAACAGGCATTGAAAAAGGCTCAACAGTGCAGGGCGCCTTGTGCTGGTTCCGACCTATTCACACATCGGTCCACTACTGACATCACCTCATAAACCAACGGGGCACCCCAAGCCGACTTTCGGCGCAGCATTGTAGGATGGCCACACCAGTGCGGCAATTTGCTGGACACCACCTCGGTGCCATCCAGATCTCGGCGCGTTCATTCAATCAATAGCGTCCCCCTGCACACATTCAGGGACCTGGTCGTGTCTTCAGATGAAACGCATTGTAGGAAAAGAAGCAGAAAGGAAAAGGCAAAAAGTTCCGCCGGACCTAGTGAAGCTGCAGCAGGTGCAAATAAGCTTCAGACAGTCTTACAAGCACTGCTCAGAAATCTCAACTGAGGCACTCAACATCCAGGACTTGCCATTCGGATCTTGGTGCCTTGTGCTGGTTCCGACCTATTCACACATCGGTCCACTACTGACATCACCTCATAAGCCAACGGGGCACCCCACGCCGACTTTCGGCGCAGCATTGTAGGATGGCCACACCAGTGCGGCAACTTGCTGGACACAACATCGGGGCCATCCAGATCTCGGCGCGTTCGACTCACTGTACCGCAACAGTGACCGCAACTCAGCTGGACACGCCGTCTTTCGGCGCAGCATTGTAGGATGCCACACCAGTGCGGCAATTTGCTGGACACCACCTCGGTGCCATCCGGATCTCGGCGCGTTCGAGTCACTGTACCGCAACAGTGACCGCAATTCAGCTGGACACGCCGTCTTTCGGCGCAGCATTGTAGGATGGCCACACCAGTGCGGCAATTTGCTGGACACCACCTCGGTGCCATCCGGATCTCGGCGCGTTCGAGTCACTGTACTGCAACAGTGACCGCAATTCAGCTGGACACGCCGTCTTTCGGCGCAGCATTGTAGGATGGCCACCCCAGTGCGGCAATTAGCTGGACACCACCTCGGTACCATCCGGATCTCGGCCCGTTGTGCTGCCTTCGGCCTATTCGCACATCGGTCCGCTACTGACGCCGCCTCACGTGCCAACGGATTTTCTACGCTTTTTGTAGCCCTATGCCGCATAACAGGTCATGTGACTTGTTTATAAAACTTTTCATTGGTTCATTTTACTTTTGGTTTCCTAAAGATGGAAGGCTTGGTCATATGACCTAAAAATAACACTTTTCATTGGTTTAGAACATTTTTTTTTCCCAAACGATGAAAGCCCCACCTTGTTTCTGGATCATTCAGACTGAAGCTGGCGTCAGCATGAGAGCACCACCATCTCGTGGCTCCGTCGTGGTCATTCCGCGAGCAATCATGGCAGCCGCTCCCCACCGGAAGCCTGCGGGAGTCGGGGGCCCCCAAGACTATTATACAATCTTCACAGCTGAGGGGACGCTTTTCGAGAATGGAACCCAAGCCCTAGCAGGCAAGCGTCCGAGTTCCAAAGTGTCCCAGGACCATTTCAGTGGACCAGGCCTAAAACCGAGGAGCTGTCCGCCATTTTAAGAGCCATGTGGCAGCCGCCTATCGCTGCACTGCAAGAGTGGGAGCAACTCAACAACATGGTGAGCGAGACGCTGTGGCCGCAAGAGCGAGCGCAACTCAGCTAGATGGCCGCCACCTGGGGAGGCCCGTTCACGCCGGCTCCCCCACGCCCCCCCCCCGGGCCGCCGCACGCCAATTTTCGGAGCAGCATTGTAGGATACCAAAACCAGTGCGGCAGTTTACTGGACATCACCTGGGTGCCTGTCGTACATGTTGTGTCAGCCATGTGACACTGGACACAGACCGCTACTGACGAGGCCTCCCCCCACACCACCCGGGACGCCCCACGCTGTTTTTCTGTGCTGCATTGTAGGATCCCTAAACCAGTGCGGCACCCAGGCGACATCACCTGGGTGCCGTCCAGAACTCTGCACGTTGTGCTGCCTTGGGACTATTCGCACAACAGACCGCTACTGACGAGGCCTCCCCCCGCCCCACCCGGGACGCCCCACGCTGTTTTTCTGTGCTGCATTGTAGGATCCCTAAACCAGTGCGGCACCCAGGCGACATCACCTGGGTGCCGTCCAGAACTCTGCACGTTGTGCTGCCTTGGGACTATTCGCACAAAAGACAGCTTCTAACCATTGTTGCTTTTTGTATTGAGAAATGTTTAAATGTTTTTAGTTTTTGTTCCGTTCGTTAAAGTTAGTAGTTAATAAAGTTTTATAACCTTATTTTGTTGGAGTGTTATCTATTTTTTTAAAAACGGGTGAATGGGGCCTTGAATCGGGTTATTGTCATGTGTGGGCTTTGGAAGTGTGCTGCTGCAGGATCGGACATTTCAAACTCAAATGCATGTTCTTTTTCTTACCTTTCCGAAGCATGGAGCGCAATAGCAGGCAGAGAAAGGGTGATGCACGTGTTGAACACTACCTGACCTGGCAAGTTGCTGGCAGTGCCCCCCCGCCCGCTCCTGAAAGAGGGCACACACACACCGCCGCCCCGAGTACTTCACAAATCTTTAAAAGACCATGCGCTTGTTCATGAGGCTTAAATGGTTTATCACGTCTTCTAGAACCCCTGCATCGACCCTCTGACGTTTCATGGAAAAATTACCATGTAACACAATACCAAGCCCTGTCAGCTGAAACCCCCAAGGAATCGTGGGGCATATTATCAAGGGGGTTTATCTCCGCTTTTTTGGCTTTAAAAACCATGAAAGCGGAGATAAAATTATTTCCCTATTATCAAGCTGTCGCTAACACCAGTTAGTGACAGCTAAAAGGAGATAGCGACCATCTTGGGCCCCGCTTTGCATGTCAGTGATACTTATCACTAATGACATGCAAAGTGGCGTGCCAAGATGTTAGCGACTGGAAACAGTCCCTAACATCGCTACCTTCTATTACCAACTTTTGGAGATATTCGCGCTAAGCGCGAATATCTCCAAAATCTAACACCTGCCCTGAGCAGTTCTTAGCCATGTTATCCAATGGGAGGTGGATAACATGGCTAAGAGCATTAGGTCGATAATACATGAATATCGCTGACTTTTCTGCGATAATAGCAAGGTTTATCTGCGATAAAAATCGCCGATGTGCGGCGATAATTTTTGTCTCTAAACAAGTTAGAGACAAAAATTATCGCTAGTTGTTCGTAATATGCCCCCGGGTTTTTGCTTGCAGAAATCGGGAGGCGGGAGACTAGCACTGAAATCAGTACTCACACGCCTGAATCAGGAGGATTGGCATGTCTGAATTCTCTACAGCTGGGGCCATAAACTACATCCGCAGGGTTAGGTGATAGCCTGGGACCAGCCTGGCATCTAAAATGGCTGCCGTGCACGACAAAATTGTGGCATTCGAAAAAAGGCAAGATGGCGCAGCCGCTGGAAGAGATGTATCAACATATATCAGCCTCCTCAGCCACCCTCAGGAAACATAGGGGATTAGGATACGTCTCCCGCACCCCCTTATACCTAGTACTTTAATTAACGAAGCACAAAATGGCGAATTCCCGTTTCGCTACCAGTTTGCGGCCCAGTTCGCGGCCCGTGAAGCGCTTCTACCGTGAAAAATCATTTTTTTTTTCTTTTCCCCACGGGACCCTTTAATAACCCCAACAACATTCCTAGGGGGTCAAGAGGGGGATACCTTGCCCCCTTTCATTAAATTCCCCCTTAGTTTTTCACCTTTTCTTCTCTCTCGATCCTACCGAGAGACAAGATGGCGGCCGCCTCGGACTGTCACGCAGCAAAAAAAAAAAAAAAGCTCACGCACAGCCGCTGGAAGAGATGTATCAACATATATCAGCCTCCTCACCCACCCTCAGGAAACATAGGGGATTAGGATACGTCTCCCGCACCCACTTATAACTAGTAATTTAATTTACGAAGCACAAAATGGCGAATTCCCGTTTCGCTACCAGTTCGCGGCCGCGCTTCTACCGTGAAAAATCATTTTTTTTTTATTTTCCCCACGGGACCCTTTAATAACCCCAACAACATTCCTAGGGGGTCAAGAGGGGGATACCTTGCCCCCTTTCATTAAATTCCCCCTTCGTTTTCCACCTCTTCTTCTCTCTCGATCCTACCGAGAGACAAGATGGCGTCCGCTCCGGACTGTTTAGAATGTTGACAGACACCGGAGAGCCAATCAGCTTTCTGCGCGCAAAGTTCCGATAAGCGAAAAGTAAGCGGACCGGATCGCTGCCCAGAGCGCTGTTACAGATATATATCTTGGTTTGAACGTTAATTTCTCAAAAACTACTGGAGCACATATATTGAGACCTAGCAAAGGCACATCGGGCTAACAGTCCCTACAATTTTGCCAAGTTTCGTGCAAATCCATTCAGCCGTTCGAGCTAAAAGTGAGTCCAACCGCCCTATGGAAAAATGAATGGGAAAAACGCGTTTTGGGACCCCCCTTTTTTCTCAGCCCCCCCTTGACGAAACCCCACCAAATTTTCAGGGGCTGCTCAGAAACAAAATGTGCCATTTTCCTGAAAATTTCAGCCGATTCCGTCCACAAACGCCAAAGTTATTAGACATAGAATTTTCAAAAGTCCCATAGGGAAAAAATTCTAACTATATATACCTACTGGCGATAGCCAGTAGGTAATATATATATATATATATATATATATATATATATATATATATATATATATATATATATATATATATATATATATATCTACTAGCAGCCCGTCCCGACCTTGTCCGGGAGCAATCAGGCTTCAGGGCCCCAGCCCGCCCCGGCCCCCACGCCCCTACATTGGCCATGGGTCTCCCTGAGTAGCAGCCCATCCCGACCTTGGCTTCAGGGCCCCCGCCCGCCCCAACATTGTCCCCGACATTGTCCCGGAGCCTTACCTTATCCGCCGCACCTCCCCGCGCTCCTGACTTCACCAGTCCGCCGCTCCTCCCAGCCTGTCCACCGCTCCTTACCGCCTGTCTGCCGCTCCTCCCCGCGCTCATGTCCGCCGCTCCTCCTCACGCTCCTGTGCGCCGCTCCTCCCCGCGCTCCTGATGTCAGCACGCATGTCGCGGCCAGCGCTACTTCCATGGGACTACTTTTTTTTCTAGTAAATTTTTTAAATAACGTATATTTTTTTAATTTATATAGACTATGTCCATCTACACACCCTGACAATTACAACGATGTATCGGGTGTGTGGATTGGCACTGTGGTTCCCAAGTTTACCCACCTCAAAGGTTCAAAGTTCTTCCTTTATATTAGTAGTAAAGATATATATATACATATACATATATATATATTATATATATATATATATTATATATATATATATATATATATATATATATATCAATGAAAAAACCATAGGTTATAGGCCATATATAGTTAGGAATTAGCATTTACAAAACCTTATTTTACTCGCATAAAACCATTGAAATTCCATATATAGTTAGCTAACTATAAGCGCTAACTATATATCGCGCACCCGCAATCCACTGCTGATGATGTCACATATTACATCATTCATGACATGGTCAGTGACATCACTGATGACATCACTGATCACAACATCCAATGATTGTATGTGTCTGTAAAGTTTAAATATGTTTCACATATTGAAGAATGAGTGGATGTATAAGTGTCTGGATGAAGAATTTAGTAGGTGCATGACTGACTGTATGAGTGAGTGATTAAATGTGTCTCACTGAGTACATGGGTTAGTGACTAAACTGTCTTAATTCGTGCATCAGTATGTTTGATGTTGTGTAAGCTGCTGCATGTGTTGATCAGTAGCTATAAGAGTGGCCATATGGGTTATTGATTGGTTGCCCAAATATTTGAATGGGAGGCTGAGTGTGTGTGTGGGTGGCTGGGAGGTGCGTGACTCTGTGCATAGATGTGTAAGCAGTTGATTCACTAGGAGTATGAGTTCAAGAGTGCATGTGGAAACAGCTATATGGGCGGTTGACTGTGCATGGGTGTGTTGGTGAGTGAATGGATTTCTCATTGCTACATGTGCAAGTAAGTACGTATGTAAAACACAATACATGTGAGAGTTGAGATATATAAATAACTGAACATAAGAGCCAGTGAATGTGTGAGTGGCTGTATCGATCACTGTGAGCTTGTATCAGGGATTATATAAGAGAGTAAATATGTGTTATTATATGTTTGAATAAGTAAGATGTGTATAACTGTATAGTTGAGGAAATGGAGGTGTGATTGATTCTTTGCATGACTGACTAGGTGTGTAAGTAACTCCATGGATGAGTGACAGTCTGTGAGTGTCTGTTTATACTGAGTGTATGTAAGGTTATATTAGAGTCTGAAGAGGTTCATTGTATTATCACATGAGTGATGTGATCAGTGATGACAAATGAGATGTCATCAGTGATGTCATTTGAGTTGTCATCAGTGATGTCATTTGAGATGTCATCATTGATATCATTTGAGTTGTCATCAGTGATGTCATTTGAGATGTCATCAGTGATGTCATCAGTGATGTCACTGACCATGTCATGAATGATGTAATATGTGACATCATCAGCAGTGGATTGCGGGTGCGCGATATATAGTTAGCGCTTATAGTTAGCTAACTATATATGGAATTTCAATGGTTTTATGCGAGTAAAATAAGGTTTTGTAAATGCTAATTCCTAACTATATATGGCCTATAACCTATGGTTTTTTCATTGAATTTTCAAGGTTTTGTAAATGCAAATTCCTAACTATATATCCACTATAACCTATGGTTTTTTCTGTGAATTTCATTGGTTTTTTAATAGCAAATATGAAAAGCTTTAAAATGTCAAGTACGTGATAGATAAAAACATTTTCGTATTTATGCACGCTGATGTGCTTTGAACGCTGCCCCCCCCTCCCCTCCGTTGTAATCCGTCGTACCTCCTTGTCTCTCCATTTGATTGATTGTTGTCCAAGCATTTACTGTTTTAGAATTGGTTCTCTTTGGATCATTCTCTATTTACAAACAAGCACAAAGTCGCAATACTCTGTTTAGTCTTTGCAGATAGTGAAAAATCGTGTAAAAAAAATAAAAGTAATCGAGCAAAATCAGTAGGCCACTAATTGGATCTCTTTTTGACCTCGCTAAAATAGAAATATTAGGAACAACCCTTCTTGAGAAATACGAAAATAGTGACATGAACTGAGCTCCACACCATGAGGGCTGCAAGACAGCTCGGCTCCATCACCCATCCCGCACAAAATAATGACAAACCCTATGCAAATATTAAAAATATAGACAACACACCAGCAAAGAAACAGGGTAAAACATTTTATTAAAAAACTATTTACATAACGTTGGTTTATAAGATGATGTCAGTAGTGGACCGATGTGTGAATAGATCGAAAACAGCACAAGGCTCCAAGATCCGGATAGCAAGCTCCTGGATGTTGGGTGCCATAGTTTAGAGTTCTGAATTTCAGCCTTTTTCAATGCCTGTGCTTTGTTGAATCAAAATGGCGGCTTGACACAAAGCTGACTCAAGCGTTGCTACTGATGCTATGCAGACCAAAACTGGTTTTCAGTTTGTACATTTTTCTAGATTTTTCAATCCAAGTTTGGTTGACTTTGTAGAACGATGGCTTCAGATTTTCAACATACGGTGTGGTGGCGCTGACTGGGAGGGGGCGCTTCGCTCCTGCCCCCTCCCCAAGTAAGATTTTCATACGTGAAAGTACGTTAATGGTTTTGGTCCCTGAGATGCTTCGATGTCACTACCATTCTCAAATAGCATAAGTTCTAGATGTTGGGTGCCATAGTTAAGAGTTCTGAGCAGCGCTTGTAACACTGTCTGAAGCTTATTTCCACCTACTGCAGCTTCACTATTCTCAAAGTAAGTGAGTGTCGTTTGTGGACCTGACTGCATTAGAAAACAATGTGATATGTTACCTTCCTAAACAGCTTGACGGAGGCCCCTGAGGGACGCTGTGATGGCCATGGACTCGGAGAAGACGCTTGGCTCCGACACCCTCCCCAAGTCTTATAGCACTGGTGTAGCCTGAGATCGCCCCCGACATAGGCGGCCGGCTCCCGGCGGTACTTTTTGCCTTTTGATGACTCTTCAATTCTGGACCTTGTCCCACAATCCGTTTGACCTGAAGACAAGCTGTAGTGGGGCGCCCCTTTATCGTTTTAGTTGCCATTCCGCCCGCTTTTGCTACACTGTGCCTCTTCCGCCATTCAGCTGTTTTCCGCCCGCTCTTGCGACTACAGCGTCTCGCTCACCATGTAGTTGAGATGCGCCCGCTCTTGCGGTGCAGCGATAGGCGGCTGCCACAGGACTCTCAAAATGGCGGCCGGCTCTTCGGTTTTGGGCCTGGTCCACTAAAATGGCCCTGGGACACCTTGGAACTCGGACGCTTGTCTGCTAGGGCTTGGGTCCCATTCTCGAAAAGCGTCCCCTCAGCCGTGAAGATTCTACAAAAGTCTTGGGGGCCTCCGACTCCCGCAGGCTTCTGGTGGGGAGCGGCTGCCATGATTGCTCGTGGAATGGCCACGACGGAGCTACGAGATGGTAGTGGTCTCATGCTGACGCCAGCTTTAGTGTGAAACATCCAGAAACACTGTAGACTACCAATTCGATCAGTTCCGGTAGCGCCCCAACATGACCCGGAAGAGAAGAACTTGCCCTCCCCTCTTTGACTGATGGTTCTTGTTGCCTGTCCCCTCTGTTGTCATTTAACAGAACTTTTTGGACTGCTGAAAGGGGTTGTGTTCTGAACGCTGGTTGGTGGAGACATTTAGACTATATTCTTGACCTACGTTGTCGCGTAATGCGTTTTATGACACGCCGCGTTAGCGCACCCGGAAGTGATCCGAGGCGCGGCGCGCAGCGCGTAACGTAAGCATAACAGGTCATGTGACTTGTTAATAAAACTTTTCATTGGTTCATTTTACTTTTGTTAATTTAATGATGAAAAGCTTGGTCTTATGACCTAAAAATTACGCTTTTTATTATTTTCGAACAATATTTTTTTTTCAAACATATGTTATAATATTCCAGGCTAATGTACTTTCCCGGAAAATTTACAACTGTCTTGCAAGTAAAATATATTCCTTTTTCGAGAAAAAGGGCGTTTCTTCCTTCCATGACGGAGCCGTTGAGTAAAAGAGATTCGGCCTGCTGTCTTAGTCGCCGATACGCCTGATTATCAGATTCTTATCGATCACTTTATGTTGCAGACATGAAAAACACAACTGCCCTTGACCATTTATCTTTACTGCGTTCCTACATATTATACCTTTTATCCGTCATGTAATTGGACTGCTTTATTTCACTTGCCTTTTACTGATTCGAAAACAGTCACTAAAAGTAAAAACTTTACAAATGAAAATACTACTACCGTGTTTTGTTTTAAAAACCTTTATTGTGAAAATGTCAGTATACAAATACGGGCCTATAACCACGTGGGCCGGCCACGGAGCAAACTCAAATCGTATATGATGAGGAGACATTTACACTGTAGAAGAACGTAACGAGCGGGCCATTAGGTGACAAGAACAAAGGTGTCTAACAGTTGCGGAATCGGTGGACGTACATTTTGTAATTAAAATACGACAGGGCCACTTACAATAACATTTTCTAGATATACATTTGCGGGCAAAGAGTTACGAGTCCCATTTATACCGGCGCCATTTTGGGCGAGGCCGGGCAGGTCCAAGATATAGTCAAAATGTCTCCACCAACCATCGGCCAGACCAGAACCCCTTTCGGCCCTTTATGTTACAAGATGGTGTCTTCTATTCAGAAAATATTGGTGGCAGCATTTTGAAAGGAAACAGAAACAGCCGTTCTCCTAGTGAGTTTCACATTGTTACATTTAGGAAGAATGTTGAAGAGTAGTATGTGGAAAATCTGAAGCCATTTTTCTACAAACTCTCAATCAGACTTAGATGGAAAAAAAACCTGAAGAATGTACAAACTGAAAACCAATTTTTGTCTGTATAGCACCAACAGTAACGCTTGAGTCAGCTTTGTGTCAAGCCGCCATTTTCATTCAATCAATAGCGTCCCCCTGCACACATTCAGGGACCTGGTCGTGTCTTTAGATGAAACGCATTGTAGGAAAAGAAGCAGAAAGGAAAAGGAAAAAATTTCCGCCGGACCTAGTGAAGCTGCAGCAGGTGCAAATAAGCTTCAGACAGTCTTACAAGCACTGCTCAGAACTCTCAACTGAGGCACTCAACATCCAGGACTTGCCATTCGGATCTTAGCGCCTTGTATTTTTGTTTTGTTCTTGATGGAGGGGAAACAACAAAAAACAGGCATTGAAAACGGCTCAACTGGAGCAAAAAAAAAATTACTTCTTGGGTGCATTAGGGCATTTATGATTTTCGAATGCCGTATTCATCAGGTTGATGCTCATGTTGCCATAGGACAGCATAGCACCACAGTGTATACAAGTTAACTTCATATGTTCAGATGAGGCAGGTGGCATATTTAGCATTCACCTTCTTTGATCCAGGAGGGATGGAGAAAAACTGCCAGATGAAACTTGAAACTTGGCCATCCAGATCTCGGCGCGTTCGACTCACTGTACCGCAACAGTGACCGCAATTCAGCTGGACACGCCGTCTTTCGGCGCAGCATTGTAGGATGGCCACACCAGTGCGGCAATTTGCTGGACACCACCTCGGTGCCATCCAGATCTCGGCGCGTTCATTCATTCAATAGCGTCCCCCTGCACACATTCAGGGACCTGGTCGTGTCTTCAGAAGAAACGCATTGTAGGAAAAGAAGCACAAAGGAAAAGGCAACAAGTTCCGCCGGACCTAGTGAAGCTGCAGCAGGTGCAAATAAGCTTCAGACAGTTCTACAAGCACTTCTCAGAAATCTCAACTGAGGCACTCAACATCCAGGACTTGCCATTCGGATCTTGGCGCCTTGTGCTGGTTCCGACCTATTGACACATCAGTCCACTACTGACATCACCTCATAAGCCAACGGGGCACCCCACGCCGACTTCCGGCGCAGCATTGTAGGATGGCCACACCAGTGCAGCCACTTGCTGGACACCACCTCGGTGCCATCCGGATCTCAGCGCGTTCGAGTCACTGTGCCGGAAGAGTAACCGGAACTCAGCTGAACACGCCGTCTTTCGGCGCAGCATTGTAGGATGGCCACACCAGTACGGCAATTTGCTGGACACCACCTCGGCGCGTTCGAGTCACTGTACCGCAACAGTGACCGCAATTCAGCTGGACACGCCGTCTTTCGGCGCAGCATTGTAGGATGGCCACACCAGTGCGGCAATTTGCTGGACACCACCTCGGTGCCATCCGGATCTCGGCGCGTTGTGCTGCCTTCGGCCTATTCGCACATCGGTCCGCTACTGACGCCGCCTCACGTGCCAACGGATTTTCTACGCTTTTTGTAGCCCTATGTCGCATAACAGGTCATGTGACTTGTTTATAAAACTTTTCATTGGTTCATTTTACTTTTGGTTTCCTAAAGATGGAAGGCTTGGTCATATGACCTAAAAATAACACTTTTCATTGGTTTAGAACATTTTTTTTTCCCAAACGATGAAAGCCCCACCTTGTTTCTGGATCATTCAGACTGAAGCTGGCGTCAGCATGAGAGCACCACCATCTCGTGGCTCCGTCGTGGTCATTCCGCGAGCAATCATGGCAGCCGCTCCCCACCGGAAGCCTGCGGGAGTCGGGGGCCCCCAAGACTTTTATACAATCTTCACGGCTGAGGGGACGCTTTTCGAGAATGGAGCCCAAGCCCTAGCAGGCAAGCGTCCGACTTCCAAGGTGTCCCAGGGCCATTTCAGTGGACCAGGCCCAAAACCGAAGAGCCGTCCGCCATTTTGACAGCCATGTGGCAGCCGCCTATCGCTGCACTGCAAGAGTGGGAGCAACTCCACAACATGGTGAGCGAGACGCTGTGGCCGCAAGAGCGAGCGCAACTCAGCTAGATGGCCGCCACCTGGGGAGACCCGTTCACGCCGCCTCCCCCCCCCCCCCCCCGGGCCGCCGCACGCCAATTTTCGGAGCAGCATTGTAGGATACCAAAACCAGTGCGGCAGTTTACTGGACATCACCTGGGTGCCTGTCGTACATGTTGTGTCAGCCATGTGACACTGGACACAGACCGCTACTGACGAGGCCTCCCCCCGCACCACCCGGGACGCCCCACGCTGTTTTTCTGTGCTGCATTGTAGGATCCCTAAACCAGTGCGGCACCCAGGCGACATCACCTGGGTGCCGTCCAGAACTCTGCACGTTGTGCTGCCTTGGGACTATTCGCACAACAGACCGCTACTGACGAGGCCTCCCCCCGCCCCACCCGGGACGCCCCACGCCAATTTTCGGAGCAGCATTGTAGGATCCCTAAACCAGTGCGGCACCCAGGCGACATCACCTGGGTGCCGTCCAGAACTCTGCACGTTGTGCTGCCTTGGGACTATTCGCACAAAAGACAGCTTCTAACCATTGTTGCTTTTTGTGTTAATAAATGTTTAAATGTTTTTAGTTTTTGTTCTGTTCATTATCGTTAAAAGTTAATAAAGTTTTATAACCTTAATTTGTTGGAGTGTTATCTATTTTTTGAAAGCGGGTGAATGGGGCCTTGAATCGGGTTATTGTCATGTGTGGGCTTTGGAAGTGTGCTGCTGCAGGATCGGACATTTCAAACTCAAATGCACGTTCTTTTTCTTACCTTTCCGAAGCATGGAGCGCAATAGCAAGCAGAGAAAGGGTGATGCACGTGTTGAACACTACCTGACCTGGCAAGTTGCTGGCAGTGCCCCCCCGCCCGCTCCTGAAAGAGGGCACACACACACCGCCGCCCCGAGTACTTCAGAAATCTTTAAAAGACCATGCGCTTGTTCATGAGGCTTAAATGGTTTATCACCTCTTCTAGAACCCCTACATCGACCCTCTGACGTTTCATGGAAAAATTACCATGTAACACAATACCAAGCCCTATCAGCTGAAACCCCCAAGGAATCGTGGGTCATATTAGCAAGGGGGTTTATCTCCCCTTTTTTGGCTTTAAAAACCATGAAAGCGGAGATAAAATTATTTCCCTATTATCAAGCTGTCGCTAACACCAGTTAGTGACACCTAAAAGGAGATAGCGACCATCTTGGGCCCGGCTTTGCATGTCAGTGATACTTATCACTAATGACATGCAAAGTGGCGTGCCAAGATGTTAGCGACTGGAAACAGTCCCTAACATCGCTACCTTCTATTACCAACTTTTGGAGATATTCGCACTAAGCGCGAATATCTCCAAAAGATAACACCTGCCCTGAGCAGGTTTTAGCCATGTTATCCAATGGGAGGTGGATAACATGGCTAAGAGCATTAGGTCGATAATACATGAATATCGCTGACTTTTCTGCGATAATAGCAAGGTTTATCTGCGATAAAAATCGACGATGTGCGGCGATAATTTTTGTCTCTAAACAAGTTATAGACAAAAATTATCGCTAGTTGTTAGTAATATGCCCCCGGGTTTTTGCTTGCAGAAATCGGGAGCCGGGAGACTAGCACTGAAATCAGTACTCACACGCCTGAATCAGGAGGATTGGCATGTCTGAATTCTCTACAGCTGGGGCCATAAACTACATCCGCAGGGGTAGGTGATAGCCTGGGACCAGCCTGGCATCTAAAATGGCTGCCGTGCACGACAAAATTGTGGCATTCGAAAAAAGGCAAGATGGCGCAGCCGCTGGAAGAGATGTATCAACATATATCAGCCTCCTCAGCCACCCTCAGGAAACATAGGGGATTAGGATACGTCTCCCGCACCCCCTTATACCTAGTAATTTAATTTACGAAGCACAAAATGGCGAATTCCCGTTTCGCTACCAGTTTGCGGCCCAGTTCGCGGCCCGTGAAGCGCTTCTACCGTGAAAAATCATTTTTTTTTTATTTTCCCCACGGGACCCTTTAATAACCCCAACAACATTCCTAGGGGGTCAAGAGGGGGATACCTTGCCCCCTTTCATTAAATTCCCCCTTAGTTTTTCACCTTTTCTTCTCTCTCGATCCTACCGAGAGACAAGATGGCGGCCGCTCCGGACTGTCACGCAGCAAAAAAAAAAAAAAAGCTCACGCACAGCCGCTGGAAGAGATGTATCAACATATATCAGCCTCCTCACCCACCCTCAGGAAACATAGGGGATTAGGATACGTCTCCCGTACCCACTTATAACTAGTAATTTAATTTACGAAGCACAAAATGGCGAATTCCCGTTTCGCTACCAGTTTGCGGCCCAGTTCGCGGCCCGTGAAGCGCTTCTACCGTGAAAAATCATTTTTTTTTTCTTTTCCCCACGGGTCCCTTTAATAACCCCAACAGCATTCCTAGGGGGTCAAAAGGAGGATACCTTGCCCCCTTTCATTAAATTCACCCTTCGTTTTTCACCTCTTCTTCTCTCTCGATCCTACCGAGAGACAAGATGGCGGCCGCTCCGGACTGTTTAGAATGTTGACAGACACCGGAGAGCCAATCAGCTTTCTGCGCGCAAAGTTCCGATAAGCGAAAAGTAAGCGGACCGGATCGCTGCCCAGAGCGCTGTTACAGATATATATCTTGATTTAAACGTTAATTTCTCAAAAACTACTGGAGCACATATATTGAGACCTAGCAAAGGCACATCGGGCTAACAGTCCCTACAATTTTGCCAAGTTTCGTGCAAATCCATTCAGCCGTTCGAGCTAAAAGTGAGTCCAACCGCCCTATGGAAAACTCAATGCAAAAAACGCGTTTTGGGACCCCCCTTTTTTCTCAGCCCCCCCTTGACGAAACCCCACCAAATTTTCAGGAGCTGCTCAGAAACAAAATGTGCCATTTTCCTGAAAATTTCAGCCGATTCCATCCACAAACGCCAAAGTTATTAGACATAGAATTTTCAAAAGTCCCATAGGGAATTAATCCTAACTATATATACCTACTGGCGATAGCCAGTAGGTAATATATATATATATATATATATATATATATATATATATATATATATATATATATATATATATATATATATATATATATATATATATATATATATATATTACCTACTGGCTATCGCCAGTAGGTATATATAGTTAGGATTAATTCCCTATGGGATTTCTGAAAATTCTATGTCTAATAACTTTGGCGTTTGTGGACGGAATCGGCTGAAATTTTCAGGAAAATGGCACATTTTGTTTCTGAGCAGCCCCTGAAAATTTGGTGGGGTTTCGTCAAGGGGGGGCTGAGAAAAAAGGGGGGTCCCTAAACGCGTTTTTTACATTGAGTTTTCCATAGGGCGGTTGGCCTCACTTTTAGCTCGAACGGCTGAATGGATTTGCACGAAACTTGGCAAAATTGTAGGGACTGGTAGCCCGATGTGCCTTTGCTAGGTCTCAATATATGTGCTTCAGTGGATTTTGAGAAATTAACGTTTAAATCAAGATATATATCTGTAACAGCGCTCCGGGCAGCGATCCGGTCCGCTTACTTTTCGCGTTTCGGAACTTTGCGCGCAGAAAGCTGATTGGCTCTCCGGTGTCTGTCAACATTCTAAACAGTCCGGAGCGGCCGCCATCTTGTCTCTCGGTAGGATCGAGAGAGAAGAAGAGGTGAAAAACGAAAGGGGAATTTAATGAAAGGGGGCAAGGTATCCCCCTCTTGACCCCCTAGGAATGTTGTTGGGGTTATTAAAGGGTCCCGTGGGGAAAAGGAAAAAAAAATGATTTTTCACGGTAGAAGCGCTTCACGGGCCGCGAACTGGGCCGCAAACTGGTAGCGAAACGGGAATTCGCCATTTTGTGCTTCGTTAATTAAATTACTAGGTATAAGGGGGTGCGGGAGACGTATCCTAATCCCCTATGTTTCCTGAGGGTGGCTGAGGAGGCTGATATATGTTGATACATCTCTTCCAGCGGCTGTGCGTGAGCTTTTTTTTATTTTCCTGCGTGACAGTCCGGAGCGGCCGCCATCTTGTCTCTCGGTAGGATCGAGAGAGAAGAAGAGGTGAAAAACTAAGGGGGAATTTAATGAAAGGGGGCAAGGTATCCCCCTCTTGACCCCCTAGGAATGTTGTTGGGGTTATTAAAGGGTCCCGTGGGGAAAAGAAAAAAAAATCATTTTTCACGGTAGAAGCGCTTCACGGGCCGCGAACTGGGCCGCAAACTGGTAGCGAAACGGGAATTCGCCATTTTGTGCTTCGTTAATTAAATTACTAGGTATAAGGGGGTGCGGGAGACGTATCCTAATCCCCTATGTTTCCTGAGGGTGGCTGAGGAGGCTGATATATGTTGATACATCTCTTCCAGCGGCTGCGCCATCTTGCCTTTTTTCCAATGCCACAATTTTGTCGTGCACGGCAACCATTTTAGATGCCAGGCTGGTCCCAGGCTATCACCTACCCCTGCGGATGTAGTTTATGGCCCCAGCTGTAGAGAATTCAGACATGCCAACCCTCCTGATTCAGGCGTGTGACTACTGATTTCAGTGCTAGTCTCCCGCCTCCCGATTTCTGCAAGCAAAAACCCGGGGGCATATTACGAACAACTAGCGATAATTTTTGTCTCTAACTTGTTTAGAGACAAAAATTATCGCCGCACATCGGCGATTTTTATCGCAGATAAACCTTGCTATTATCGCAGAAAAGTCAGCGATATTCATGTATTATCGAGCAAATGCTCTTAGCCATGTTATCCACCTCCCATTGGATAACATGGCTAAGAACTGCTCAGGGCAGGTGTTAGATTTTGGAGATATTCGCGCTTAGCGCGAATATCTCTAAAAGTTGGTAATAGAAGATAGCGATGTTAGGGACTGTTTCCAGTCGCTAACATCTTGGTACGCCACTTTGCATGTCATTAGTGATAAGTATCACTGACATGCAAAGCGGGGCCCAAGATGGTCGCTATCTCCTTTTAGCTGTCACTAACTGGTGTTAGCGACAGCTTGGTAATAGGGAGATAATTTTATCTCCGCTTTCATGGCTTTTAAAGCCAAAAAAGCGGAGATAAACCCCCTTGATAATATGCCCCACGATTCCTTGGGGGTTTCAGCTGACAGGGCTTGGTATTGTGTTACATGGTAATTTTTCCAGGAAACGTCAGAGGGTCGATGCAGGGGTTCTAGAAGAGGTGATAAACCATTTAAGCCTCATGAACAAGCGCATGGTCTTTTAAAGATTTGTGAAGTACTCGGGGCGGCGGTTTGTGTGTGCCCTCTTTTAGGAGCGGGCGGGGGGGCACTGCCAGCAACTTGCCAGGTCAGGTAGTGTTCAACACGTGCATCACCCTTTCCCTGCCTGCTATTGCGCTCCATGCTTCGGAAAGGTAAGAAAAAGAACGTGCATTTGAGTTTGAAATGTCCGATCCTGCAGCAGCACACTTCCAAAGCCCACACATGACAATAACCCGATTCAAGGCCCCATTCACCCGTTTTTAAAAAAATAGATAACACTCCAACAAAGTAAGATTATAAAACTTTATTAACTATTAACTATAACGAACGGAACAAAAACTAAAAACATTTAAACATTTTTCAACACAAAAAGCAACAATGGTTAGAAGCTGTCTTTTGTGCGAATAGTCCCAAGGCAGCACAACGTGCAGAGTTCTGGACGGCACCCAGGTGATGTCGCCTGGGTGCCGCACTGGTTTTGGGATCCTACAATGCAGCACAGAAAAACAGCGTGGGGCGTCCCGGGTGGTGCGGGGGGAGGCCTCGTCAGTAGCGGTCTGTTGTGCGAATAGTCCCAAGGCAGCAGAACGCGTTGAGATGTTGATGGGACTGTGTCCAGTGTCACATGGCTGACACAACATGTACGACAGGCACCCAGGTGATGTCCAGTAAACTGCCGCACTGGTTTTGGTATCCTACAATGCTGCTCCGAAAATTGGCGTGCGGCGGCCCAGGGGTGGGGGAGGCGGCGTGAACGGGCCTCCCCAGGTGGCGGCCATCTAGCTGAGTTGCGCCCGCTCTTGCGGCTACAGCGTCTCGCTCACCATGTTGTTGAGTTGCTCCCACTCTTGCAGTGCAGCGATAGGCGGCTGCCACATGGCTCTTAAAATGGCGGACGGCTCCTCGGTTTTGGGCCTGGTCCACTGAAATGGCCCTGGGACACCTTGGAACTCGGACGCTTGCCTGCTAGGGCTTGGGCTCCATTCTCGAAAAGCGTCCCCTCAGCCGTGAAGATTCTACAAAAGTCTTGGGGGCCCCCGACTCCCGCAGGCTTCCGGTGGGGAGCGGCTGCCATGATTGCTCGCGGAATGACCACGACGGAGCCACGAGATGGTGGTGCTCTCATGCTGACGCCAGCTTCAGTCTGAATGATTCAGAAACAAGGTGGGGCTTTCATCGTTTGGGAAAAAAAAATGTTCTAAACCAATGAAAAGTGTTATTTTTAGGTCATATGACCAAGCCTTCCATCTTTAGGAAACCAAAAGTAAAATGAACCAATGAAAAGTTTTATAAACAAGTCACATGACCTGTTATGCGGCATAGGGCTACAAAAAGCGTAGAAAATCCGTTGGCACGTGAGGCGGCGTCAGTAGCGGACCCATGTGCGAATAGGCCGAAGGCAGCACAACGCGCCGAGATTCGGATGGCACCGAGGTGGTGTCCAGCAAATTGCCGCACTGGTGTGGCCATCCTACAATGCTGCGCCGAAAGACGGCGTGTCCAGCTGAGTTGCGGTCACTGTTGCGGTACAGTGACTCGAACGCGCCGAGATCCGGATGGCACCGAGGTGGTGTCCAGCAAATTGCAGCACTGGTGTGGCCATCCTACAATGCTGCGCCGAAAGACGGCGTGTCCAGCTGAGTTGCTGTCACTGTTGCGGTACAGTGACTCGAACGCGCCGAGATCCGGATGGCACCGAGGTGGTGTCCAGCAAATTGCCGCACTGGTGTGGCTATCCTACAATGCTGCGCCGAAAGATGGCGTGTCCAGCTGAGTTGCGGTCACTCTTGCGGTACAGTGAGTCGAACGCGCCCAGATCTGGATGGCCCCGATGTTGTGTCCAGCAAGTTGCCGCACTGGTGTGGCCATCCTACAATGCTGCGCCGAAAGTCGGCGTGGGGTGCCCCGTTGGCTTATGAGGTGATGTCAGTAGTGGACTGATGTGTGAATAGGTCGGAACCAGCACAAGGCGCCAAGATCCGAATGGCAAGTCCTGGATGTTGAGTGCCTCAGTTGAGAGTTCTGAGCAGTGCTTGTAAGACTGTCTGAAGCTTATTTGCACCTGCTGCAGCTTCACTATTGCCCTGGTGTGGCCAAAGGTGGCACATGACATAGGCGGCCGGCTCCCGAGGTGCGGCGGAACTTTTTTCCTTTTCCTTTCTGCTTCTTTTCCTACAATCCGTTTCATCTGAAGACACGACCAGGTCCCTGAATGTGTGCAGCGGGACGCTATTGATTGAATGAAAATGGCGGCTTGACACAAAGCTGACTCAAGCGTTACTGTTGATGCTATACAGACAAAAATTGGTTTTCAGTTTGTACATTCTTCAGGTTTTTTTTTTCCATCCAAGTCTGATTGAGAGTTTGTAGAAAAATGGCTTCAGATTTTCCACATACTACTCTTCAACATTCTTCCTAAATGTAACAATGTGAAACTCACTAGGAGAATGGCTGTTTCTGTTTCCTTTCAAAATGCTGCCAACACTATTTTCTGAATGGAAGACACCATCTTGTAGCATAAAGGGCCGAAAGGGGTTCTGGTCTGGCCGATGGTTGGTGGAGACATTTTGACTATATCTTGGACCTGCCCGGCCTCGCCCAAAATGGCGCCGGTATAAATGGGACTCGTAACTCCTTGCCCGCAAATGTATATCTAGAAAATGTTATTGTAAGTGGCCGTGTCGTATTTTAATTACAAAATGTACGTCCACCGATTCCGCAACTGTTAGACACCTTTGTTCTTGCAACCTAATGGCCCGCTCGTTACGTTCTTCTACAGTGTAAATGTCTCCTCATCATATACGATTTCAGTTTGCTCCGTGGCCGGCCCACGTGGTTATAGGCCCGTATTTGTATACTGACATTTTCACAATAAAGGTTTTTAAAACAAAACACGGTAGTAGTATTTACATTGGTAAAGTTTTTACTTTTAGTCACTGTTTTCGAATCAGTAAAGGCAAGTGAAATAAAGCAGTCCAATTACATGACGGATAAAAGGTATAATATGTAGGAACGCAGTAAAGATAAATGCTTAAGGGCAGTTGTGTTTTTCATGTCTGCAATATAAAGTGATCGATAAGAATCTGATAATCAGGCGTATCGGCGACTAAGATAGCAGGCCGAATCTCTTTTACTCAATGGCTCCGTTATGGAAGGAAGAAACGCCCTTTTTCTCGAAAAAGGAATATATTTTACTTACAAGACAGTTGTAAATTTTCCGGGAAAGTACATTAGCCTGGAATATTATAACATATGTTTGAAAAAAAAATATTGTTCGAAAACAATAAAAAGCGTAATTTTTAGGTCATATGACCAAGCTTTTCATCATTAAATTAACAAAAGTAAAATGAACCAATGAAAAGTTTTATTAACAAGTCACATGTCCTGTTATGCTTACGTTACGCGCTGCGCGCCGCGCCGCGCCTCGGATCACTTCCGGGTGCGGTAACGCGGCGTGTCATATAACGCATTACGCGACAACGTAGGTCAAGAATATAGTCAAAATGTCTCCACCAACCAGCGTTCGGAACACAACTCCTTTCAGCAGTCCAAAAAGTTCTGTTAAATGACAACAGAGGGGACAGGCAACAAGAACCATCAGTCAAAGAGGGGAGGGCAAGTTCTTCTCTTCCGGGTCATGTTGGGGCGCTACCGGAACTGATCGAATTGGTAGTCTACAGTGTTTCTGGATGTTTCAGACTAAAGCTGGCGTCAGCATGAGACCACTACCATCTCGTAGCTCCGTCGTGGCCATTCCACGAGCAATCATGGCAGCCGCTCCCCACCAGAAGCCTGCGGGAGTCGGAGGCCCCCAAGACTTTTGTAGAATCTTCACGGCTGAGGGGACGCTTTTCGAGAATGGGACCCAAGCCCTATCAGGGAAGCGTCCGAGTTCAAAGGTGTCCCAGGGCCATTTTAGTGGACCAGGCCCAAAACCGAAGAGCCGGCCGCCATTTTGAGAGTCCTGTGGCAGCCGCCTATCGCTGCACCGCAAGAGTGGGCGCAATTCAGCTGGATGGTGGGCAAGACGCTGTAGCCGCAAGAGTGGGCGCAACTCAGCTGGATGGGACAAGGTTCAGAATTGAAGAGTCATCAAAAGGCAAAAAGTTCCGCCGGATCCCGGGAGCCGGCGGCCTATGTCGGGGGCAATCTCAGGCTACACCAGTGCTATAAGACTTGGGGAGGGTGTCGGAGCCAAGCGTCTTCTCCGAGTCCATGGCCATCACACCGCCCCTCAGGGGCCTCCGTCAAGCTGTTTAGGAAGGTAACATATCACATTGTTTTCTAATGCAGTCAGGTCCACAAACGACACTCACTTACTTTGAGAATAGTGAAGCTGCAGTAGGTGGAAATAAGCTTCAGACAGTGTTACAAGCGCTGCTCAGAACTCTTAACTATGGCACCCAACATCCAGAACTTATGCTATTTGAGAATGGCAGTGACATCGAAGCATCTCAGGGACCAAAACCATTAACGTACTTTCACGTATGAAAATCTTACTTGGGGAGGGGGCAGGAGCGAAGCGCCCCCTCCCAGTCAGCGCCACCACACCGTATGTTGAAAATTTGAAGCCATCGTTCTACAAAGTCAACCAAACTTGGATTAAAAATCTAGAAAAATGTACAAACTGAAAACCAGTTTTGGTCTGCATAGCATCAGTAGCAACGCTTGAGTCAGCTTTGTGTCAAGCCGCAAATTTGATTCAACAAAGCACAGACATTCAAAAAGGCTCAAATTCAGAACTCTAAACTATGGCACCCAACATCCAGGAGCTTGCCATCCGGATCTTGGAGCCTTGTGCTGCTTTCGATCTATTCACACATCGGTCCACTACTGACATCATCTTATAAACCAACGTTATGTAAATAGTTTTTTAATAAAATGTTTTACCCTGTTTCTTTGCTGGTGTGTTGTCTATATTTTTAATATTTGCATACGGTTTGTCGTTATTTTGTGCGGGATGGGTGATGGAGCCGAGCTGTCTTGCAGCCCTCATGGTGTGGAGCTCAGTTCATCTCACTATTTTCGTATTTCTCATGAAGGGTTGTTCCTAATATTTCTATTTTAGCGAGGTCAAAAAGAGATCCAATTAGTGGCCTACTGATTTTGCTCGATTACTTTTATTTTTTTTACACGATTTTTCACTATCTGCAAAGACTAAACAGAGTATTGCGACTTTGTGCTTGTTTGTAAATAGAGAATGATCCAAAGAGAACCAATTCTAAAACAGTAAATGCTTGGACAACAACCAATCAAATGGAGAGACAAGCAGCCACGACGGATTACAACGGGGGTAAAGGCCTGCGTTAACTACCCTTCAGTATCTGCAAAGAGAGAGTACTACTAAGACAAAAGAGGGGAGGGGTGGGGGTGCAGCGTTCAAAGCACATCAGCGTGCATAAATACGAAAATGTTTTTATTTATCACGTACTTGACATTTTAAAGCTTTTCATATTTGCTATTAAAAAACCAATGAAATTCACAGAAAAAACCATAGGTTATAGTGGATATATAGTTAGGAATTTGCATTTACAAAACCTTGAAAATTCAATGAAAAAACCATTGGTTTTAGGCCATATATAGTTAGGGATTTGCATTTACAAAACCTTATTTTACTCGCATAAAACCATTGAAATCCCATATATAGTTATAAGCGCTAACTATATATCGCGCACCCGCAATCCACTGCTGATGATGTCACATATTACATCATTCATGACATGGTTAGTGACATCACTGATGACATCACTGATGACATCTCAAATGACATCACTGATGACATCACTGAAAACATCTCATTTGACATGACTGATAACATCACTGATGATATCATTCATGTGATAATACGATGAACCTCTTCAGACTCTAATATAACCTTAGATACAATCAGTGTAAACAGACACTCACAGACTGTCACTCATCCATGGAGTTACTCACACACCTAGTCAGTCATGCAAAGAATCAATCACACCTCCATTTCCTCAAATATACAGTTATACAAACTTTACTTATTCAAACATATACTAACACATATTTACTCTCTTATACAATCCCTGATACAAGTTCACAATGATCCATACAGCCACTCACACATTCACTGGCTCTTATGCACAGTTATTTATATATGTCAACTCTCACATGTACTGTGTTTTACATATGTACTTACTTTGACATGTAGCACTGAGATATCCATTCACTCACCAATACACTCATGCACACAGTCAACCGCCCATACAGCTGTTTCCACATGCACTTTTGAAACCATACATCTAGTGAATCAACTGCTCACACATCTATGCACAGAGTCACACACCTCCCAGCTACCCACACACACACTCAGTATCCCATACAAATACTTGGGCAACCAATCAATAACCCATATAGTTACTCATATAGCTACTTATCAACACATGGAACAGTTTACAGAACAACAGACATAATGATGCACAAATTGAGACAGTTTAGTCATTAACCCATGCACTCAGTGAGACACATTTAATCACTCACTCATATAGTCAGTCATGCACCTACTAAATCCTTCATCCAGACACTTATATATCCACTCATTCTTCAATATGTAAGAGATATTTTAACTTTACAGAAACATACAGTCACTGGATGATGTCATTTGAGATGTCATCAGTGATGTCACTAACCATGTCATGAATGATGTAATATGTGACATCATCAGCAGTGGATTGCGGGTGCGCGATATATAGTTAGCGCTTATAACTATATATGGAATTTCAATGGTTTTATGCGAGTAAAATAAGGTTTTGTAAATGCAAATCCCTAACTATATATGGCCTAAAACCAATGGTTTTTTCATTGAATATATATATATATATATTCACTGAAAAAACCATAGGTTATAGACCATATATAGTTAGGGATTAGCATTTAAAAAACCTTATTTTATTTGCACAAAACCATTGAAATTCCATATATAGTTAGTTGCACTAACTATATATCGCGGACCCGCAATCCACTGCTAATGATGTCACATATTACATCATTCATGACATGGTCAGTGACATCACTGATGACATCACTGATGACATCTCAAATGACATCACTGATGACATCACTGATGACATCTCATTTGACATTACTGATCACATCACTGATGATATCATTCATGTGATAATACGATGAACCTCTTCAGGCTCTAATATAACCTTAGATACAATCAGTGTAAACAGACACTCACAGACTGTCACACATCCATGGAGTTACTCACACACCTAGTCAGTTATGCCAAAAATCAATCACATCTCCATTTCCTTAACTATACAGTTATACACACCTTACTTATTCAAACATATACTAACACATATTTACTCTCTTATACAATCCTTGATACAACTTCACAATGATTCATACAGCCACTCTCACATTCACTGACTCTTATGTTCAGTTATTTATATATGTCAACTCTCACATGGAGTGTGTTTTACATATGTACTTACTTTGACATGTAGAACTGAGATATCCATTCACTCACCAATATACTCATGCACACAGTCAACTGTCCATACAGCTGTTTCTACATGCACTTTTGAACCCATACACCTAGGGAATCAACCGCTCACACATCTATGCACAGAGTTATACACCTCCCAGCCACCCACACACACACTCAGTCTCCCATACAAATACTTGGGCAACCATTCAATAACCCATATAGTTACTGATATAGCTACTGATTTAAACATGCAGCAGTTTACAGAAGAACATAAATATTGATTGCCAAATTAAGACACTTTAATCACTAACCCATGCACTCAGTGAGACACATTTAATCATTCTCTCATACAGTCAGTCATGCACCTACTAAATCCTTCATCCAGACACTTATACATCCACTCATTCTTCAATATGTAAGACATATTTTAACTTTACAGAAACATACAGTCACTGGGTGTTGTCATCAGTGATGTCATCAGTGATGTCATTTGAGATGTCATCAGTGATGTCATCAGTGATGTCACTGACCATGTCATGAATGATGTAATATGTGACATCATTAGCAGTGGATTGCGGGTCCGCGATATATAGTTAGTGCAACTAACTATATATGGAATTTCAATGGTTTTGTGCAAATAAAATAAGGTTTTTTAAATGCTAATCCCTAACTATATATGGTCTATAACCTATGGTTTTTTCAGTGAATTTTCAAGGTTTTGTAAATGCTAATTCCTAACTATATATGGTCTATAACCTATGGTTTTTTCTGTGAATTTCATTGGTTTTTTAAAAGCTAATATCTATAGCTGTAAAATATATTCTTTATTAAGTGACGTATCACGTAGCCCGTGAGACGCCTCATGATGCATCGCATAACCGTGACGTATCGTCTCTGCAGCGCAAACCAAACCCAAAACGTAAGCGCGCCAGAACACGCTTAAAGATATATATATATTTTTTTAACCTTAATTAGACAAAATCCACACGTGCACATATCACAAACGTTCAAAAAACACAATATGTCGGACTACCGTTACGCTGCCGGTTAGCTGCCCGGTTAACGTACCAGGAAGCACCTTTACCGCGAAAATCGCAAATTTTTTTTTTCACCCCCCAGGGAACTTTAATAGCCCCCTCATCAATCCTAGGGGTTCAGGAGGGGTCTGCCTTACCCCTTTCATTCATTTACACCTTTTTTTTTTCCACCTCTTGTCTCTCGATCCCACAGAGAGACAAGATGGCGGCCGCTCCAGACTGTTTACAATGATAACAGCCAATCAGCTTCTCCTCAGACTCCCGTTACACTGCCGATTAGCTTCCCGGTAGCTGCCCGGTTAGCTGCCCAGTTTGCGTACCAAGACGCGTCTCTACGGCGTTTGTTTTTTTTTGGCCCCACGTGGCTTTATAATATCCCTCTCATAAATCCTAGGGGGTCAGAAGGGGTCTACCTTGCCCTGTTTCCTTCATTTCCCCCTTTGTTTTGGCCTCCTCTTGTCTCTCGATCCTACCGAGAGACAAGATGGCGGCCGCTCCGGACTGTTTACAATATTGACAGCCAATCAGCTACTCCTCAGACTCCCGTTACACTGCCGGTTAGCTTCCCGGTTAGCTGCCCGGTTAGCTGCCCGGTTCGCGTACCAAGACGCGTCTCTACGGCGAAAAAATCTGATTTTTTTTTTTTTTTGGTTACACTGCCGGTTAGCTTCCCGGTTAGCTGCCCGGTTAGCTGCCCGGTTCGCGAACCAAGACGCGTCTCTACGGCGAAAAAATCGGATTTTTTTTTTTTTTTTTTGGGCCCGGCGTGGCTCTATAATATCCCCCTCATCAATCCTAGGGGGTCAGGAGGGGTCTACCTTGCCCCCTTTCCTTCATTTCCCCCTTTGTTTTGGCCTCCTCTTGTCTCTCGATCCTACCGAGAGACAAGATGGCGGCCGCACCGGACTGTTTAGAATGTTGACAGACACCGGAGAGCCAATCAGCTTCGCTTTGCAAAGTTCCGATACGCGAAAAGTTCGCGAACCGGTTAGCTGCCCGGAGCGCTGTTACAGATATATATCTTGATTTAAACGTTAATTTCTCAAAATCCACTGAAGCACATATATTGAGACCTAGCAAAGGCACATCGGGGTACCAGTCCCTACAATTTTGCCAAGTTTCGTGGAAATCCATTCAGCCGTTCGGGCTAAAAGTGAGTCCAACCGCCCTATGGAAATTAACATGGGAAAAACGCGTTTTGGGACCCCCCTTTTTTCTCGGCCCCCCCTTGACGAACCCCCCCCAAATTTTCAGGAGCTGCTCAGAAACAAAATGTGCCATTTTCCTGAAAATTTCAGCCGATTCCGTCCACAAACGCCAAAGTTATTAGACATAGAATTTTCAAAAGTCCCATAGGAAAAAAATCCTAACTATATATACCTACTGGCTATCGCCAGTAGGTAATATATATATATATATATATATATATATATATATATATATATATATATATATATATATATATATATATATATATATATATATATATATTTGAACCAAAAGAAATAACCCAGCCAGGGTGGGATAGGGAACGAGGTGATCAAGGATATGTATTTAATTAGGGAGAGGGCATGCAGCCCCCCTCCCTGGTCCAAGTCATGTTGCAAATGATTTATCCGTTTTTTTCTCCAGAAGATTTATTAGATTCAGTGGGACTTTTGAATGTATACCCTGATGTCATAATCCACAAAGACCCCACCAGCATTTCCCATTCAAGGTCCTGCCCATCAGGGTGACCTGTGTGTAAAAGTTTCCCATTTCAAGAGCTGAAGTTCCCCGTTTAATTGGGACACATGTTCCTCCCTTAATACAGGATTATCAGACTGTCTTTTCAAATTCATTATTTTCTAGACCGATTGCCTGCCACGGCCAGAGAGTGACTGAAAGTGCAGGCTCGTATAGTGGCATGCTACTCAGTTGTTCCATGAGTATATACCCTTTAGAGCTGCATCTCCTTTAGAAAATGTCTGCTGTGTCTTAGTACTATGATACAATAATTACTCTCACCATAAGATGAGTCACTTTTCTCTCTGTTGGTATCAACAAGAGAACTTCAGTCTTTTTATCTGCTCCACCACTGGTGTGTGATGCTGCCCAGACAGACTTTCAGTTTTACATTGCTCCTTCATGACTTCTGCTATCAGAGGTATACAGTGTCCCTGATCTGGAGATCAAACCCCACTTTTAGCCCTTCAACATTTTTCACCCACCACTCAAGGAAAGGGTACATTCATTCCCATAGACAACCAATTGTCCCATAGTGATTTGAATCAGATATAGGTTTTCAGCTACAGAGCTTAGCATCTGCAGACTGACGTTAGAAATCAATTTGCTTTCCATGAACGTACTTTACTTGCTGGGGAGGGAGAAGACAAATGCAGATTGTTTGAGTGAGATTTCTACCACAGCAGTCTCGCTCAGTCCAATTTTCTTCCAAAAGAGAGGGATCAGATATAGTCAATCATGGTTGTACATAGTCGGAAGAAAATGGGTTCCTACTGGATTTTATCTCTTTCACACTAAGCACCTGTGCTTTAGGAGTGTCTACTATTTCTTGGCCCAGAAGTAACTGTTACATATTTTCTCCCTTACAGTTAATATGCAGGATATTCTATGGCATGCTCTGTTCTGCCAGCAATGTGGCTGGCATCAGGATGAAACACACTCTTTTATGTTGGTGAACATTTACCAAATTGCTCAATTTCGACCTAGCAGTGATGGCTCCATTTTCTCCTTTGTTTACCATTTATGACTATTGAGATGGAGTTCTTCTAATTACCAGAGAGCACAAAGCTGAACACCATTCACTAATAAGAATGATACTCTGAATAATTTCTTACATTTCGTTATTAGGCAATATGGACTCCAGTATTTATTAAGTGACACAAAGCGATCACTATCAATTGCTTGCTTGAAGAATCACCAGGATATTGCATTTATTTTCTGCTAACAAGTCTTTCAAAGTACTTCTGGTTAGAATGGTTAGACCCCTGGTGTTTGTTGATTGAAACTTTGCATTCTAATGAATTAGGAAGACCATGTACTCCTGAAGAAGGTGGTTTCTAAAAATTAGGACCTCCACCAAAATTTGTGTTGACAGCTTTTATATCACCCAATGTTTGGCCACCCTAGATGCCTTCCACTTGCTTTGGATTGTTTTTTTGCTGAACAATGATCTTGTTTGTTGCCTTAAATGAACTAATGTTGCAATCTCTATTGAGAATTATAAGAGTTTAAATTCAATGTTATTGACATTGTTAATTTGCGTACTTAATTTTTGCATTGAATGTCATTTTATTTTCCAGATACAGAGATCATCATTCCTGCATTTGATGTGTTTTGGGGAAATTACATTTACTTAGTTTGAGATACTAGTTACTTTGGGGTCTCTAATACCTTTCCACCACACCCCACTTATTTTTGAGAATAATGTCCAGGATGTTGACCATTTTCCTTACCTTTGCACATGTTGACATATCCACATTGAAACTTTCCTTTGATTGACTCACCTCTAAAGTGTTTTCTCTGCCCTTAATCGCCAATAATTTTTCTTCATATATGAGGTTGGATCACGAACAGCTAGCTCTCAAGGCAAGAGGTTTATTAGAAACAGATCAATGCTTTGATGAATCTGGTCACCCTGAAACTCTAAACGTTTATTTATGACCTAGAATGTTGACTCATGGGGTCTCATTTATGATGCATTATGCGTCTGTTGCAATACTTTTTTGTGACACTGTTGTGGCTTCAACAATGTCCCACACCTCACCATATTTACAAAGTGGCGCATCTAGGTAGAGTGTCAGATATGTATGCAGGGTGGGCATTCCCCCATGAAAAAGCCTCATAAAAGTGGTGCAGTGAGATTTCACTGTGCTACTTCTACAAGTTCACTGCGTCAAATCCTTACACCAGGCGCAAGGACTGATGCAGGCCCTTTTACATGGGACTCGGCCATGTGTAATGACACTTTGCTGAAGTTGTGTCTGTTTTCCGACACACTTCAGGAAGGCGTCATTACTGCACAACCAGATACGTCAGGATTCCTGATGTATCGAGTCAATCCTTGCCTCGTGGACCGCTATACTGTAAATACGGTGCATTCAAGGAATCGAAAGGAGGGCACATTGAAAAGTGTTGATCACTGTTTTCAAACAGCGACGCAACACTTTTCATAAATTAAGCCCATGGTATCTATTTAAGAGCCCTCATATAGTTTCATGTGAGCTAGTGGAGTTTGTAGACTTTCAGATTTATTGCTTCTTATTAGGTTTTGCGTTTTTCATACTAAGAAACTAATGGGTGGTCAAGTAGCCATTTAGAGGCGCTAAAGTCTAATAGATTGCTGAGTTAGCCTCTTGTCTTCTCCTTACCGTCTTCCATGGGCAACCAGTAATCGGTTCTTTATTGTCATTGTCAACTGCAGCAAACTACCTTTGAGCATTTGAACTCTTCAAATTTGAAATTTCTAATAACAAATCAGTTTTCATTGTCTGTTTAACGGGGTGCAACCTTAGTGAATACGAATTCCTTCATGCTATTTTCTAATTTTTGTATTTTTATCAGATAACATATCCCTTAAATCTAATCCATCTTTTGTTCCAAAGGTTCCTTTTGCTTTTCATTTTTAGATGTATTCTGTTCCACCTGTTTTTTTCTGTCCACTCCTTCATAAGAAGAAAAGCTCCTTCATGGAGCTTTTCTATTTATCAATTTATATACAAAGAACATGCAAGGTTCCCCTACCACATAGTTGGTAAAGGAGAATGGAAAATCCTGAAATGAATTCCATGGAAAAACGAACTACACCTATAAATGTTTTTGGACCATTCAAAAGGTACAAGGTGTTCTCTGGGAATCCCATTACATTTTCAAACTGGTTACCACCTCCTTCAAGGTGTTGGTAAAATATTGTTGTTTTGAAACTGTATTTTGGAAGTAAAACTTTAATGCATACCATAAGGTATTGGTATTTGGAAGGTACTTTTCAGATAGTGATTTTTGATGATTTCCTAAACCCATTTAACAATACAGTAACATATTGGTAAATTGCTAAATGGGTTTACGTTAGAAAATGAGTAATTCATTGTGTGGCTGGCACAAGTATTAGGTCTACATCTGTCTGTCACTGGGAACCAAACACTCCATTGTAGTGCTTGACTCTCTTGGGTAGTGAAGCATAGTAGTCTGAGGCCTACTCAAGGGAGGTGGTGTGGGCTAGTATTCACCATTCACAGATACACCATAATAACACTCAATAAATGTTTGTCCTCTCTGTGCTCTTTATTTTGAAAACTGAAAAAGTTAATTTATTACACACATACATGACTCAGTACTATGCAGAAATGTACAATATGCACATGTTTTAACATTTTCTTGTCCCTGAATTCCAGGGTTGGGCATAACTTTGGAGTAAGAGCCCTAAATACTGGAACCAAAGCGAGGGGCAATCAACACCATCTCAACAAGCATTTAATTATAGGAATAAATGCAAAACTCACATACATCCATGACTGAGGGCACTTAATACTAGCAATAAAGCATGAACACATTGATCACAAGTGGCTGTCAGTCTCATTAATTAACTAAAGCATTGCAAGAGGAAATGTCTATCGTGACTGTGATAGCAGTGCTCTCATCCTAACTGTTAGCATGACTATTGCAATTTATTCACAGCCCCTAAAGGGCATCATATTTATAATTAAATCCCTATGCTATTATGGACTTCAGCATATATTCTGAATAACCTTAAATATGCAATACTGCACTTTTAAATTGGTTCCTAAAGGACATTATTTTTGTAATCACTACACATGTAATTTGAGCCCAATTCACCCCTAGAGGGTGTTTGGTAGAATGGAAACTCATGTTGCACTATTTCAGGCAACCTGTACTGTAGTCATAGGCTTTGCCCCTACAGGGCGCACAACTCTGAAGCTGAAGAGCCAAAGCTCAAGCATCAAAACGGTTTAAACAAATCAAAACCCTTGAGGGGAGTATCCATTTTGAGTCCAACCCCACCTAGGGTGGGGATTCCATAAATATTTTTGGAGAGGTTGCGCTGCTCTGTCAGCTCCATCTGCATTTCCGCATCATTCTTGTGCTAACCCCTCCTGTGGGGACCACCACATGCCAAAAATGGTCCATTTCCGATCCTGAAGATGGGCCAGCCCCGTACTGCATTATGGAGCTCTCCTCGCGCTGGTTTCCTTGAATATGAGAGCAGCGGCTCTCCTGATGAACCAGGGAGAGCTGCATTGTGTTCCTGTTCCCTTTATGCTTTAAATACGGCTGTGCGTCTCTTGGCTCTTTCTTCTAGAGGTGCACAGTCCCACTAGGACACCCCACGTGCATTGGCAACCATTCGGGGACAGCTCAGGGAGCGCAACCCCCGACTGCCCCAGCTGGCTCCCCACCTGGCCAGCACTCTGATGTACTGCAGCATATTGGCCTGCCTGCTCCTGCTGGCAGACACGTAGTAGTGGGTTCCCCCAAACAGGGATGTGGCAAGGGCCGTCACAGAGGGTAGTGCAGCAGTGTTCTCTCCCCTCTCCATTATCGGGTTCCAGGGATCTTTTTGAGGGAGTGTGATGGCGCTACTTCATCATCCTCCTTCTCGGATACTGGGCCCTGTCCCCACACTGGTGGGGGCACCACAACAGTGCTCCCCCATTGCTTCATCTTCTCACGGCCCAGGGTCCCCCTGTCACCACACCGCTTGTCGAGGAAACGCAATGGCGCCTCCTTTCACTCTGCCAGCCTCAAGGGTCAGGAAATGGGGTCCCTGCCCCATTGACATGAACCCAGCCTGGGAGATGGGGTCCCCCATCCGCTTTGTACGCTGAGGATGGGGCTCCATGCTCTCTCTCTCCCAGCCTTCAAGTTTGGCAATCCTTTTTGAAGTGATCATAGGTCCTTGCCTGCCCCGGGAGGCATAAATCCTCCAATAGCAAAGTTTCACATACTCTGATATAGTGCTGGGGGTCAAAGGTCTCCAAACACTATAAGCAGCGATTACTCGGGTCCTGTTGGGACAATTTTGGTGTTGTTGTGCTTATGATGGCCAGCCCTAGCCACCTGAAGCACTTTTGTCTGGCTTTCTGCCCTCAAAAGTGCCAAATATTGCCGCAAACTGGTTTCTATGACTCCCTGCACCAGCCTTTCACTACGATTTTTCCTTTACGGTTCTCTCTTTCCTGGCGCAGAATGCCAGTCCTTCCCCCACTGGTCCTCAGGGTTTGTAAAGGGCCCAAACTCCATGGTACTGGGGGAGTGCCCCTCTGGTCCTGGGTTCAATCAGAGTTGTAATCCTAGTGCCAGATTGCAGTAAGGGGGATTACAAAGGCCATAAGATTGTTAGAGATTGACAAGTCATCTCTCCTCTCAGTCACTATTCCATACTCGGCCTGGAAAAGCACCTTCAATAAGCAAGTTAAACTTATTTCTCAGTCCATGGATTTGCATGGTCTAAAGGCGCCAACCATTCTGCTCCCGTTGAACTCTTCGTATCTTCTTGGGCGTCCACAAGCATACTGCCAGGGAAACTTAAGCAAAGTGGCTCGGAAGAACATAATGTTTATGCGACTTCTAGGCCTGCGTTCCACGGCTTTCAACAAATGGGCCCCAAAAAGCGAGGGAGGGGCTTGCAGGCTGGGCAAATACCACTCTGAATCATGGCTGCATCTTCTGTGCTGCTGCCCGGCACTAGCAGTCCCCAGAAGGTCCCTTTTGAAACCCCTGTTCTTAAAATGGGGTGCTAGGACCTGCTTGGAGGCCTCGACCTTGTGCTTTACCTCTACGGACATTCAAGTGCTCGCAAGGTTTGGAAAATTTGTGGGACTTTTGGACAATCTTCTATTACCTCCCTTGGATGCCATGCCTCCTCCCCCTCCCCCTCAAAGACTCATTACAGACTTTTGCCGTCCTTTGGCCAAGTTCTCTCTGTCTTAATTATTTTATCTGGCCAAGCACATCAAAAAGTTCACACAGGCAACCATAACGCTACTCCTCAATAATCATATCAGTTTTTTAAGGCTTGAAAATTGTTTTTTAGCTTTAGCTTTAGTTTTATACCAGTGCTAAAGTAGATTTTGTACAGCAATGGTTTTAAGTAACTGTGCTAAACTAATAAAAACTTGAAACTTGAAACCTGGTCACCACCTAACTCTGCATAGTCTATTCTGCACCAGACTGCCTGTGCATAGTTCTTGGGCTGAGGACGGCAGGAGTCTCCTACACGCAGCCCTTACACAGGTGTTCACACGTTTTCAGGTATAACCAGCCAAGTGCCTCTTACACTGGCTGCGTCGCTGTTGCTGTATCTGAAAAAGGGAGACACTGGTAGTAAGCATGTGCAGTCCATTTTAACATGAGTTTACCATGGGTTAGTCACAGGTTAAGAGCTCTCCCACAGTAAACAGTCAAAAACCAGATGATCAAAAGCTAAAAATCCAGTTGGATTAGATTGTCAGAACCACCTTCTCGCAGTTTAGTATACTGAGATGTCATTGGAGATGTCACCAGTGATGCCACTGACCATGTCATGACTGATGTAATATGTGAGGTTAGAAGCAGTGCATTGCGGGGTGTGAATTATGGTTAGCTCACATAACAATAACTGCTGAATTGCAATGGTTTTGTATAAGTGTAATATGAGCCTAATTATAATGTCCCTGTAACCTTTTTGTCAGTGAATTTCTATGATTTTTAAAATTCTATTTCCTATTCTATAGCATCTCTATAACCTTTGGTTTATTCAGTGAATTTTTAAAGTTTTTTAAATTCTATTTTTAATCTAGAACATCCCTGTAATGTTTGATTTTTAAGTGATTTTTGATGTTCTAGTTACTAACTATAACCTGTAACATTTGAGCGTGGGGGTGTGAGTGACTGTTTTGATCTGTAAGTGGGTGTCAAAGTGGAAGAATGGGTGTATAATTGGTTGTCTCAGTGTCTTAGTGGGGTTTTCAGTAGTTCTGTGAGCCATTGGAGGAGAATAAAAGCTTATTTGTTCCTTCATTCAAAAAGAGACTACAGTTCTGCACAAAACCCACCTGGTTAATTAGTAATTGCTATCTGGTTAGGTAAATGTGTAGTGCATATTCTACAGTACATATATATAATATATGAATAATATCATAATATTCAGGATTCAGTAGGTATGGGATCCCTTGCTTAGGAGAAATGCATAGTTCTAAGAGATCTGGGGAATCAATATTACCTCTCTTAATGACACATTCAAGAGATACTTTACACTGTATAATGTGTTGACCCTTGGTAGGTCACTCCCCACACCGCACAGCTCGGCCTGTGTGCCCGTGCCCTAGCCTGCTGCCACTGCTGCCATCAGGGGCTCGAGACCCTTCCTGCCCCTGCTCTTGGTTTGGTTTTTATATTACTGTAATTTGTGCTTTTTTGTAAAGTTTCACTGTTGGTCTTTTGTCCCCCCTCCCATCTGTGCCATTACTGTGCCCTCTCCATTGTTGCACATTCCTCTCTCTGCCCTCGCCATTCTTCTCGACCGTTCCCACCACTGTGTCCCCTGTGGCCCCGCCCCGCTCTCCCATTCACCCGCTCAGCTGCTCCTCCCTCCCACCTCCCCTCCTTATGGTGGGCGCTGTGCAGCAGGCGCTGTGCCAAAGGCAAGCCCATCTGTGCCCGTCGGTGCCTGGACCGTGCCTAGCGCCAAGACCCCTGGCGCCCACGAACACCACGATGCACAACTCCGTTACAACTCCATCACTCTCCATGCACTCAACGCTGGACGATCACGCACTTGCTGCCTGCCCACCTGAAGGGCACAGAAGGACCCTTATCCTGCTGGAACTGCACCTACACCAGCATCTGACCCACAAACCCACCGACCAGGGAAGAACCCAACTACCTCAGATGTATCCTCCTCAACACCCGCTCCACCGGCAAACAAGCCATCGAACTCTGGGTCCTACTCAACTCAACCTACACCAGACATCACCTTCTTGATGGAGACCTGGATGAACCCTTCCTCGGCACCCAACATCGCCATAGCCATCCCGGACGGCTACAAGATTACCCACAGGGATCTCACCAACAGAGTAGGAGGATGAATCGCCACAGTCCACAGGAACACCCTCAGAGTCTTGATCAGTACCAACGACACCCTCAGCACCACCAAACACCTGCACTTCCAGATCCACACCGACCCCAATACCACCCTCAGAATTACCCTTGTCTACAGAACCCCCCGGACCCTGACCACAGTTCAGCGACTCCATTGCCGACTTCATCAGCACTCACGCCCTCGCCTCCACGGACTACATCCTCCTCAGGGACCTGAACTTCGACCTCGAGAACAACAACAACACCACCCTGATCGACAACCTAGCCAACCGCGGATTCAGACAACTTGTCACACCACCCACCCAGTCCGCCGGCCACAAGCTTGACCCCATCTTCTCCGCAAGCCCCCAGGTCTCCATCAACCACACCACCGAACTCTACTGGAACAACCATAGCTGCATCCACTTCACCTTCAGAAAACCACCTTGCACCACCATTCCCAACAGATGCCTCGCAGCTGCTGGAGCAAAGTCACCGAAGACCAGCTAACACCACCCTCGCCCAGAGCCCACCCCCGAGCCCACCGATGCTGACACTGCTACCAAAACCTCAGACAGTGGATCAACGACTGAGCCAACACCCCCCCCCCCCTGTTCAAGAAACCCTCTAACAGTCACACCAACAAGAAAGTCACCTGGTAACTGATGACCTCCAGGCCTCCAAGCAAACTTGACGAAAGCTGGAGAAGAATTGGCTCCGTGAACGAACACTGGACAGCTACGCAGCCCACAAGAACGCCACCCGCAGACACCATCACCTCATCAGATCAGCCAAAAGGGCCTCCTTCAAACTCTGCCTAGGCAACAACGCACACAACAGGAAAGAGCTCTTCAACATAGTGAAGGAACTCTCTAACCCCAGCTCCAACACCAACGACATCCCACCTTCGCAAAACCTTTGAGACTTGCTGGACACCTTCTTCCATCGCAAGATCAGAGACATCCACATTAGCTTGAATAACACAACCGACACAACAACCAAGGAAACCACCATCCGCACCAACCACCTACTCTCCTGGACCAACTTTAATGACAACAACACCATCAAGGTCATGAACACCATCCACTCCGGATCTCCATCAGACCCCTGCCCACAGCACATCCGCAACAAAGCCAGCCCCGCCATCGCACCCCATCTCCGGAAAGCCAACAACATCTCCTTCGAGACAGCAACTTTCTCAGAGAGCTGGAAGCCCGCTAAGATTAACGCCTTACTCAAGTAACCCAAGGCAGACCCCAAAGACCTCAAGAACCTTAGGCCCATCTCCCTGCTCCCATTCCCGGTGAAGGTCATTGAGAAGACCGTCAACAATTAACTGACATGCTACCTCGAGGAAAACAGCATGCTGGACCCATTACAGTCCGGGTTACGCAGTAACCACAGCACCAAAACTGCCCTCATTGCTGCCACCGATGACATCAGGACCCTGTTAGACAACGGAGAAACCACAGCCCTCATCCTCCTGGATCTGTCAGCCGCCTCGGCCAAACTCCTGAAATGACTTCAACACCTCTGCACGCCTGATCCTCGACATCCTTCGCCGCAGTCACATCCCACCTCACTTGAAAGACCTGCACTGGCTGCCCGTCAACCAGAGGATAATCTTCAAGCACACAAGGCACACTCCACAACACCGAACAAACGTACCTCAACAGTTGACTCAGCTTCTACACCCCCCCTCCAGCTCTGCTCTGCCGACCTTGCCCAGGCCACAGTCCCCTGCACCCGAAGAGCGACCTTCGGTGGCTGATCGTTCTCCCACCTCGCTGCCAAGACCTGGAAATCCCTCCCCATCCATCTACTGCAGACCCAAGACCTGCTGTCTTTCAGAAGATTCCTCAAGACCTGGCTCTGTGAGCAGTAGCAGCATCCCCCAACCCCCAGCACCTTGAGACCCTCACGGGTAAGTAGTTCACTTTACAAATGCTATGATTGATTGATTGATTGATTGATTGATTGATTATAATAAGTCCCCCTGAAGGCCTGCCTGCCAACAATGGCCTAGCATCAATGTTATCAATCAATCAATCAAAACATTTATAGAGCGCGCTACTCACCCGTGAGGGTCTCAGGACGCTGGAGGGGGGATGCTGCTACTACTCAAAAAGCCAGGTCTTGAGGTGTTTCCTGAAGGTGAGGTGGTCCTGGGTCATTCGTAGGTGTGCGGGGAGGGAGTTCCATGTTTTGGCTGCCAGTTAGGAGAAAAATCTTCCTCCAGCGGTGGTTCTGCAAATCCCTGGGACGGTGGCGAGGGCGAGGCTGGCGGATCAGAGCTGGCGGGTGGGAGTGTAGAATGAGAGGCGGTTGTTGAGGTATTCGGGGCCCATGTCATGGAACGCTTTGTGTGCGTGGGTGAGGAGCCTGAATGTGATCCTCTTGATGACGGAGAGCCAGTGCAGGTTTACCAGGTGGGCGGATATGTGGCTGTGGCGAGGGATGTTGAGGATTAGTCGCGCAGAGGCGTTTTGTATGCGTTGTAGTTGCGTCTGAAGTTTGGCAGTGGTCCCTGCATATAGGGCGTTTCGGTAGTCCAGGCGGCTGGTGACAAGGGCCCGGGTGACCGCCTTTCTGGTTTCGGTGGGGATCCACCGGAAGATCTTTCGGAGTATGCGCAGGGTGTTGAAGCATGATGACGAGACGGCGTTGACTTGTTTGGCCATTGTGAGGGAGGAGTCCAGGATGAATCCCAGGTTGCGTGCGTGGTCCGATGGTGAGTTGCAAAAGCCTTTTATAGATTGTTGTTAAAGCCCAGGTCTCCTGAAAGACACAGACATAAAATTTGTCTATAAATAAACCCTAATCCTCATCTTCGGATCCCAGTAATATTTCAGATGACAAGGCACAGTGAGACGATAATACTTTTCAGGGTAGAATTTATGTTAGCGTGGGTGGGCCTTGGCTGCAAGCGATTGACAAACACACATGGCTGTGGATCCTCTTCTTGTTACGTGCAAGGTTGGTTCTCCTGGACTGGATCCTCAATAGGTGAGCCCTACTATGGTGAAGTATCAGATGGCAAAGTGATTGGGTGTGTCTGTGGTTTCATGGGAGAGTGACTGGGTGCATTAGTGATTGTATGTGTGGCTGAGTAGATGTGACTAGTGTTACTGATTGTATCGGTGTGTGTCTGCATGTCTTTGTGGCAGTGTCAGGTTGTCCCTTGGTGTGCACCTTGACAAAGTAAGCTTGTTGAACTACAAATAAAGAAGTAATTAGGAAATCACTTTACTCCAATAGATGGTGTCATTCATCTGTTTAAAAAGAAAAATAACATAAATATAAGTTAGTATTGCTTTTTGAAAAAATCCACGCTAAACCTGTAGTTTCTGAAATGCATAAGTTCTTATTATAAACACAATAGTAGACTTCTTTATGCAGTAGTAGTATTTCACATTATAGTAAGTCACTTCATTTTCCTTTATCTTACTTTTCTGCGCTTTTGTACTTGCACATTATAAATAATGTACTGTATGAAGATTCCCCCTTGAACATTGAGGAACAACAGTCATTAGGATTGTAGAAAAAAACCTGTTCTCAATTCAGAAACTGCTGTTTTCCCCTACTGCTTATTGGTTATCAATGTTGATCAATCTATCAAAAAATACTGTGAGTACAGAAATCATTCAAAATTTATTTTATTGGTATGTGTAAAAGTGCAATCTTCTATGTCATGGTTCCATGTGTAACGTAATCCAAATAAGCTATCAATATGTATTTCTTCCTCCTTTAAAACTCCAAGGAAGACTACTATAAATTCCTATGCATCTTGATGACTGTTCTGAGTCACTAGTACTGATCCACTAGATATATATGCTAGATCTTGAATGCCTGAAGCACAAATTACAGTCAATATTGCAGCAAACCCCACAATCTAGAACATAATCTCTGGTGCAGTTTCAGTTTAATTACATTTAAAAGCTGTGGTAAATAAGAGAGTACATTGAGAACAACATTAGCATGGCAGTTGACACCAGAAGGGTTTGGCAGATGTTACAATATCTCCGTCATTCTCCAGTTTTGTTCTTCATAACATCTTTCTTGTTCTTCTTTTCCTTATTTTTAGTAAATCAAATCAAATCAAATGAGACTTTATTTCGGTTAATATTTCAAACCATAAAAAGTACATACATTGATTACATTTTCAACTTGCGCATCAATACAATATTAAAAAACATTATACACAAATATCATTAAAAATCATCATGATTGTTAGTTAGCAAAAAGTGTCCTTCTGGTCCTGACATAGTGCAGTATTGCTAAAAAAAAGATCATTGGTCTAAGCAAGTTCTTATTCTCAGTGCAAGTTTTAAAAACGACAAAATATGGAGTACACAATCCTGGTGCAGGAGCTGCAAATAAATAAGGGCAGGTCTAATTTGTTTAAAATCCAATGTTCTCAGCAAATCAACAAGAAAGTAGCGTCTGGGATAATCATAAAACCTGCATAAAAATATAAAATGTAGCATATCCTGAGGAGACTTCCCGTCGCAGCCACAGGGAGCTACATGTTTGCTAAAAATGTCTGATTTGGGTCTTATTAAGAGCTGCTGAAAAGTGTTAAATCAGAACCTAGTCAGCAAGAACTTTTCATGTGAGCTAAAGGCGCAAGCCAGATAGGGCTCCATTCCACCACACGACTTTAGCATGATAAACTTTCTGACACTTGGTTTCAGCACTTCCACACTTTCTCTGTCCGCCATTTTAAACTTGAGATAGGCTATTTTAACCGCTGTTATGTCCCCCTTCACAATGCCATTCGGATGGGAGAACAGTTTGGGGAACCCCAGCATATCAAAGCAAGATTTCAAGTATTTTAGCCAGGGGATGCGCATACAGCTATCCTGAGATGTTACATCCCGTACAATCTGGTGAGTGAGTGGTATCTCCTTGTTAAGCCACAGCGAAACCCAGCAGATCAGTGGCTTCAGTGCTAGGTTATCGCATAAAAACGGTGTCCCTAGCTCCTCATGCACAACAAAGTTCGGGGTACTCGCAGGGACACATAGTAACCGTTTAAAGAAGGTGTTTTCGATAACCTGTAATTGAGTATTGGACACATACCCCCACAGTTCACTGCCGTATACCGCCATGGCTACAGACTTGGCATTATATAACTTAATCATTGCAATTATTGGTTTCTTTCCTATCTTGTTCGCAAGATTAAGGATGGTTCCATTAACCCTCAACATATCATTCTTCTTCTTCACCAGATGAGGGGCCCAACTTAGCTTCGAGTCAAATAGCACACCCAGATAGGAAAAAGTCTCTGTGACTGGAATGGGACTATCATCAAGCTTGAATACAAAGTTCTTTCTTGGGCGTTGGCCAACCTGCA
This sequence comes from Lissotriton vulgaris, assembly GCF_964263255.1. Lineage (NCBI taxonomy): Eukaryota > Metazoa > Chordata > Amphibia > Caudata > Salamandridae > Lissotriton > Lissotriton vulgaris. The sequence continues at coordinate 64,925 of NW_028243080.1, read as the reverse complement.
TTATATAGGACTTGGAATTATTGACCATTAGGTCTCTATCAGACATGAAAACGTTAAAAGCAGTTAAAAGTGCCTGGAGCCCCTTCTCCGTGCGCGAGATTAAAACCGCGTCATCCGCGTATAACAGCACGGGGATGCCCCTTCTGCCTACTCTGGGGCAGTCAGCCTGTATAGATTGTAGAGCTGCATCCAAATCGTTAATATAAAAATTAAAAAGAAAAGGGGCAAGAATACATCCCTGACGTACTCCTTTATTCATCATAAACTTATCAGTGGTGTCCCCATTAGATGAATATCTTACATTGGCACTAGTTTGATGGTGCATATCCACCAGGAAGTCGACAATCCCAATGTCGACTCCCCTTGCCCTCATGTGCTGCCACAGCCTCCCCCTGTTAACACAGTCGAAGGCTGACGACAGGTCCATGAAGGCGAGGTGGATCGTACCCTTCTGGGCCACCGTGTATTTGCTGAGTATGAGGAATAAATTAAGACACTGAGTTATCGTGGATCTGCCCTCACAGAATCCATATTGAGATATGGACATGACATTATTTGCGGTTGCCCAACTAGTGATTCTCCTCAACAAAACTCTCCCGATAAATTTAACCTTTGAATCAATTAGGGAGATTGGACGGTAGCACAATGGGCTACCCCTATCTCCCTTTTTGAAAACCGGGACAATGGTTGACACCCCCCAGGTCACTGGACATCCTACCACTGTGGCACCATTGAAAACCGCCAGCAAGATATGAACCCAGAAGTCTGGTCTGGACTTAAATAAATCAGGGGGGATGCCATCTGGGCCGGGGGCTTTGTTTGATGTTAAACCTTCTATGGCTTCAAACACTTCGCCGTACTCAAACCTGAGTACTCCTTTAGATTCCCTAGGATAGCTCACACCAGTGCCAGGGTCGGCTGAAAAGTACAGTGATTCAAAGTGACGAAACCAATCCTCTTTCATTATACAGCACTCCAGCCCATCCCCCGGTTGTTCCGACAGGAATGGTTTTTTTACTAACTGCCAGAATTTCGTGCTACTATTTAGGGTCTCGGGGTCCAAAAGCTCATTCCAGGCCTCCACACGCAAAGTCTCCTTATGTGTTTTAAGCGAGGACTTATATACTTTGCGGCAGAGTCGGATTTTCTCCTGGTTCCGCGGTACATCTGCCAGTGCTGCCTTCAGGTTACGGGCAGCTTTTGAACACTCTTGGTTAAACCACCTTGGGCCGCATTTCTCTAAGTTTCCCTTAGATGGTTTCGTGAGTAACCCTGACACTTTCCCCGCCAGAGCTTGAAAGGCATTAAGCACCCCCACCGGATCTGTCCCTGTACAATTAACAATTTCATCTGCACAGGATTCCTCTATATTTTTATACAGAAGGTCTGGTTGACCACTTTAAGCGCCGCCTCCCGTCAGTCGTTGTCAGATTGCTTGCAAGGCGTGAGGGCATGACATCTGAGAGGCCAAAACCCCTGAGACAAACCACAAGGGGGTTGTGATCACTGAACTCACTATTATTAATATCAAAGGATTCTAAGAAAGGCAACAGAGCTTCAGAAAATAGCATGTGGTCAATAAAGGTGCCTCTACCATGCCCTTTAAAAGTCGGAGTTTCAAAGCTTTTACCGGGATCTCTAATTTCCATGCCCATTGTTAAAACTAAGTCATTCATCATGGAATTGCAAAATTCACCCTCTGCTGTATGTGCAAAATGTAGCCCATCTGCTCTATCGCAGTTTAAATCCCGTATACACTTCCTAAGGGGATCGCCACAGAGGTGCACATTGAAATCTCCCATGACCATTAGATTAAGGCTGTGTTTCTTCATGGAGGCATTAATATATTCTTCTAGTACAATTAGTTCATTAAATGCTAAGGTGGTATTAGTAGCATTGTAAAAATTGACCTGTCCAACCCTATTGCTTTTGGCAGATAAAACAATACCCTGGGCACATGAACGTTGTACATTGATGGTGAGGATACTCGAAGTTATCAAAACAGAGACAAAGATCACCAATCCTCCCTTTGGTCTTCCTCTATTAGATGGAGTTGCTGGCACAGAGAACGCTTTATAACCTTCTAAGAACATTTCACACTCCACATCCCAAGTCTCTTGGAGGCAGATAACCTTAAATTGTTTAATAAAAGAAACCCATTTTTCATCTGCCATTTTGGTTGCTAGACCCGCAACGTTCCAAGACACAATGTTCACACATTTATTGGGCTCCTGTGGGTTGGTAGAGTCAATATTGCATGTTAGATCAGCTACATTTAATCCATCCTTACCCACAGGTACTTTATGTCAGTCACACATATCAAGACCGGACAGGAGTTCATATCTGTTATGTGTGTTGACATTATAGGCCATCTGGCATTGCCCACCGAGATCAAGTCTGTTCCCTGGGTTAGTTGGAAAACCTAGCCCGCCAGAATTAACTACATTATATGTAAATTGCATCCCATTATTCCCAATGTTCGGGGTCAGAGTATCAAACCGAGGTGTTGGCCTGCTCAGTTGTGGGGGTGCCGTACCAAGGTGAGCATAAAAGTAGCCCAGTGGACGAACACAGATACTACCCTCATTGTATACCAGGGATGCAGCTCTCAAGAGTACTGTTGCCACATGTTGTGGGTGTCTGAAATTAGCCACAATGCAATCCCCATTGCCCACTTTGTTAGAAGGCCCTACCCAGTTTACCCTTCTAACTAGCGTTATCTGATCTGAATACCCGACGGGAAAACCGCAGTTCTTATTTAGCCATGAGACTGTCTTGTTTTTTAGAGAGTCATATGACTCGCCATATGGAGATGCCGGATGGGTGCCAACTGCAGGGACATTTGTTAAGACCACCACAAAAGGCGCACAATCCGGAGGAAGATTTAGATAGCCATTTCTTCTATCAGGTCTAGGGTCTATCTTGTTACCTGTAGTTGGAAGTGAGCCTACACGTGGCTGCGGGTTTCCTGATTTAGATTGGGGGAGACTGACAGGTGGTGGCCGCTGGGGTCTATTCCCTAGTGTACTCTGTGCTCCTGCCGAATTGACTGCTGCTGGCACATTTTTCCCCTGTTCAGCTTGGGTGGACCTTATTTCTTTTAGTATAGTGCTAGTATCTCCAGCGGCCTTTTGCTGCGCGGAGACCAGCCCCCCAAGCCTGTCTACTTCTTTTACAAGGGAATCGATTTTTTCCACTAGTGGTTTGAGAGCCTCCTCTATCTTCATCCCCAGGCTGGTCTCCATAAATGAGATTAAGGCAGTAAACTGCTCATTAGTAATGTTAACACTGGCATTCTGCTTGGGGGGGCCTGAATCAGCTCCCGTGAACACAAAGGGATTGTTAGCTGCTGCCCAGATGTTATCAGTAGTATGACTAGGGTTTGCTACCGCTAAATTGCTAGTTGGTTGTCCCCCTTTACGTGATGCCGTCTTTCTACACTGCCTTAATGGCCTCTTCTTGGTGGTTCCCCCCTCGCTCGCTTCACTATTTATATCGGGTTGCTCCCTCTCTCCTGAATGTACCATTGCCACAACATTTACAGAGTTGGGTGTTGATGTCAGCATACATGTTGGTGGGCTGGCTGGTAGCGGGTCGGGGGCCCTCAGAGAGGGCATTTCCGAGTTGGACAAACTAGCCCCATTAGTAGCCTCAGTGTCTTGTGCAACAATCAGGGGATCATCCTGTGTACATACTGTGGTATCTCCTTTCCCTAATGAGGCACGCCGATCGCTATTTATCTGGGCGACCATTTTTACCATATAGTTATCAATGGCACTCTGTCCCAGTGGCATGTTGCCTACTTTAGCCTTAGACATTGAACTTATAGAAGAAACACACACTATAAAAAGATAAACAGTGCAAAAGCAGAACCATACAAATTGTAGGCACAATGTTAAAAATGTCTCAGTTGCTACTAGGAATCGACACACAAAAGGGGCCTACCCAGTCCGAGCGGCGCTTCTGGCCCAGACCAGACTCCTCAGGCCTCTGAGGGCCACAGAGGGCCCGCCCTTTGCCCGGGCTTAGCCCCGGGCGCTCCCGCGGGCGCGACTCGCGGGGCGAGAGGGCGTGGGGAGCTTTGTACCGCCTCCTGTCGCTCAGCACCCGTCACGGTGCGCCGCCACTCCCGAGGCTTCTGGGGAATGTAGTGCCGTTGCCCTCACGGCTGCCCGATGGCGTGAAGCAGCCCGGGTTCGAGCTAGGAAGTCTCTCGGCGCTTCCTGTCTGCCAGAATCCCTCGAGCCGCACCACCGTTTCCCTCACGGCTGCCCGATGGCGTGGTAGCAGCTCCGCTGTAGCCCCCGCAGTGCTCGCTGCCGCGGGGAGCTTTGTACCGCCTCCTGTCGCTCAGCACCCGTCACGGTGCGCCGCCACTCCCGAGGCTTCTGGGGAATGTAGTGCCGTTGCCCTCACGGCTGCCCGATGGCGTGAAGCAGCCCGGGTTCGAGCTAGGAAGTCTCTCGGCGCTTCCTGTCTGCCAGAATCCCTCGAGCCGCACCACCGTTTCCCTCACGGCTGCCCGATGGCGTGGTAGCAGCTCCGCTGTAGCCCCCGCAGTGCTCGCTGCCGCGGGGAGCTTTGTACCGCCTCCTGTCGCTCAGCACCTGTCACGGTGCGCCGCCACTCCCGAGGCTTCTGGGGAATGTAGTGCCGTTGCCCTCACGGCTGCCCGATGGCGTGAAGCAGCCCGGGTTCGAGCTAGGAAGTCTCTCAGCGCTTCCTGTCTGCCAGAATCCCTCGAGCCGCACCACCGTTTCCCTCACGGCTGCCCGATGGCGTGGTAGCAGCTCCGCTATTTTTAGTACTATCCAGCAATTCTTTTGTAAGCTTCTACTTTGGAGAGGTGATGCATTTTTCATAAAATAAGACCATGTCCTAAATGAGGAGCGTATATACTTCTTACCAGCTGGTACTCTTTGACATAACTTGCATTGGCACTAACTTTCTTGTCATGGAAATCAACCTAATACAAACCGGACAATGCTACATATGACAAACCTTCTTTAAATGCAGAAATACAGTACTAAAATTATTATTAAATACTGCTGGACATATAAGTCCTTTACAAGCAAAAAACATACAACACATTGGCGAATCTGCTTGATCCCATTATTTTTATAATATTTAATGGCTAGGTATTCAACCTCATCTCTATTTGGAAATGTAATGAATTCAATGACTTTACTCATAGCACCCTTTACTAATCCTTCGTCAACATTTAAATTATGCTGCAAAATTGTTAAATGCTTTTTGCATACGCCGAAAACCTTTCTAATCATGCAGTCCTGGATACATATTTATCCAATCCAATTTTGCATGCAGTTTTCCACTTAGAAGTACTGTCACCTCTGGTGTTCCATCTTGTTGATTGCTGTAATTTCAAAATGTAGTTTTTTTCTCCAGTTTTAGTAATTCTTTGCTAAAAATGGAGCACTCCTGAGCTGCAGCATTAAACATACTATGGACTTCCCTTCTTCAATTAAATCGAAAATTGACTGTGCAACTGTGTTGTTAGAGGAAAATAATTTCTTGATAAGACAACTTTCTCATGAATCTTTCATAATATTTCCGTATTCCACGTCAGATGCTTGATGTATGTTTTTAAGTAGTTCCTTGTATTGGAAGTTTAGCCAAATCTTTATGCTGCCAATAATTTTTAACCCCTTGGGTGCTCATGATGGCTCCACGTCGTCATGAGTCACAGGCTGCGTGTGGTCATGACGGTGTGGAGCTGTCATGCCGCTGCCCCTCCGCCCACACAGCACTAATTCCCTGCCTGTGCGGGCAAATTAATGAGCTGGCGGGGTCATGATGGCACCACGCCGTCATGAACACATGCCACCCATGACTTATGATGGTATGGAGCCGTCATGATCACTGAAGCACCACGCCCACCCCCTAACCCCTCCCCCCCCCCGCGCCACGGCAGAATTTGCAGCGCAGGGAAGGGATTAAAGAATTCTGAGTTTCATCATGGAGGAGTATCTTTACAACAGGCTGCCCTTTTGATGGAAGTAAGTTGCAGTATGTCACCAAAGACATTTAAATGCTTTCCTCCAAATATCTTGTTTTTTAAATCTGTTACATTCTCAAGTGTACAAAGGCAAGCATTACGTTTGAGACCATGCACACCTATTCGAGGATTAAAAGCATCAGTTTCTTCAGTACTCCTTATACTTCATGACAATCATTATGGGATAATTTCTGGTATTTCAAGTTTTTTGTCATGTTCAACAGGTAACATAAGTAGTCAATGAAAAGCAATTCATTTAATGTTGTGTGCAGCTCATCTTGTTGGGGCTGTTACTATACAAGATACATTTAGTTCTGTAGTCCTCTGTACATAAGCAGTGGAGATTGTCATTCAAAAGCTTTTTCTGGTGCCATCTTGCCTACTGATTTATAATAGTACTGACTTAAATGATGAGCATGTATATTATTTCTTCTTGTGAAGCTATCCATGCTCTATTTTAGCTCCATATACATTCCATTCTGTTTTTTGTTTACTTGTCCTACTAACTGGTCTAAATCAACACTTTCCTGTCTTGCTGGTTCCTTTGCACTTACCACCTCATTCATGGCTATTGCAGCTTCATTTTCAATAATTGGTTTTCCAAGATGAAATTGACTCAGAAGTTCAGAACTCTGGCTGCTTTGTGTACTTAGCTATCTAAGCAGCATTTGTTTGTTCCTGTTCAATCTCATCATTTAATATTTGAAAATAGTTTGGAAAGACTAAATACTGAATGCTGTCTTTGACAATATTGAAAGGGCAAAATAGAAAAACTCTCTTTTGCCTGGAGTTTGGCGAAGAGTTTTCTGTGGCTAATTAGATTTCCTTTTGTATGTCTGACCAAACAACCGTCACATCCAACTACTGCATTTTCCCATTTTTCTCTGTTTATGTTACATAACTACTATAAGTGTGGTGTTGAAGTACTCCATAATGCACATGTTTTCTAGATGTGAACTCCTTCTTGGATAGCATGTGTCCAATATGTTTGATTTCACAATATCTGTACTTTCTGGGTTGAGCGCTGCTAGGTACTTAATTTCTGGGAAAGATTCAACACTCTATTTAGTGTGTGTGCTCGGCCTAGACATACCCAAACAATTCCCCTTGACTTTGAGAATAAACTGGCTGATCTCAACTGGGCACAGCACTCATAGGACCCTATCTCTCTATGGGAAATCATTTTCAAGCTGAAGCTGTAAACTGTCCTGGTTATAGTCTTTTCTGCTGAAATCGTCTCCCACAGCTCCTTCATTTCAGTCTTCTCTGCAACAGTGATGGAGTTGTCTGCAAAAAATTGTATATCCATATTAGCATAGTCATTAATATACTTGAAGCACTATGTTCTTCTGTGTTTATTGATGATTTCCATGTCAGTGTATGTCGAAATGCAGATAAAAAGCAATTCACTCTTCCTTGGGAAATGACAAGCCATGGAAATCTAAACCAACATCTTGTGTAAAATTTTCCTTTAAATCTGTTTTTTCAAAAACAGTGGTTCCCATATCTATGTGTTTAAAAGTGCAGAACTTGGTGTCTCAGACCTTTTTAATCACTGTCTTTCTGTCAGGCGCATGTTACATACTGAGAGTACAGACTCATCATTGTCTGTTCCAAATTTTGGCGAATCTTTCATTCATAACAGCTTGTGAATATGTGGTTCACCTCTTGCTTGATAATCTTTACATTAAAAGAAACCAGTTACTTCACCAAGAGGAGGATTTATTTTGTTGCAGAACAAACAGCATAGCATTGCAACCTGCTGTTAAAATCTCTACAGGCATTAGCAGAATCTAAAGAGCAAAGTTCTACTGCTGTCTTCACATTGATGTACCAAATGCTTGAGCTCACAAAACACAAAAATTCAAGCGGGTCATCCCACATATACTCTGTCCAACTAAGTGTTATACATCAAGTAGGTGTACCTAGGTTTCTCAACATATATTTCAGTTTTCCGAGACAGCACTACCAATACTCATTTGTCCCGCGTTGACACACCATTAAATAAATCAAGTTGTTCTCCCACGTTTTCGTCTTTGCAGAGAGACTTTGTAGATTAACATCTGTCTTCAGTATGTGGTTTACAGCATATGGTAGTCCAGGCAAGTCACTCTCAAAATGAAGATGGAGTATTTATGGAATACACTGGAGATATCTAGGATCCTCTGAATATTATCTGGTTGACCAGTATTTAGCTGGTGATATTTGTATGAGGCGGTCATCATAGCAGCCACCTGCCCCAGTGAAAAACAGTTATGGAAAACAGCAAGCTTCTAAACCTTTCTCCCACACACTCATGGGAGTTCCTTTTGCTTCCCTCATTTGAAAGAAATCAATAGCATCACCAGTGTCTTCTTTAGAATGCAGGGGATGGATGCTGTAGTGTTCGTAATGTGTTTCTGTTGTGGATTGATCCACTTTTTCAATCTGTCTACTTGATGGTAATGTTACATCCTCCATACATCAACATTTTTATGATAAATTCTATTTTGTATGAGGTATATTGTCTCTTTTTTTACTTTACTAACAACCACCAACTCTTGCCAGATGTCGTTCTTCTTGGTAGCCACATTATTTTCTAGAACAATTAGTAGTTCATCAATATCTTTCTTTACCCCTACAGATTCAGTATTCCTTTTAAAATCTAAAGGTAGGTAGACAAATCTTCCTTTCAGGCTTTTCTGTGGCTTAGTTGGTGGCAGGTTCCCTGTCTTTTGTTGGATATGAACTATTGCTTGAAAATGACATAGACATTGTATGAGAATCGATAAATAAAATTTCAATTTACAAGTTCTTCTGGAATTGATACTAATTCTAACTTGTTATGTATTTCTCTGACTGGCATTGTGTTATCCTCCAACTTATCATAGCATTGCTTACATATAATGTGCCGTGTGTATTGGCAAATCAAAGTGTTCCTTTACAAATAAATGTACAGAACAACAGTGCGAGTTTGGCTTTGTAGTGAATGTGTCCACAATGAATACAAGCACAGTTTGGTTACTCTGAAGAAACTGTGTAAAACTGTGGAATCTCTTGTGTAAGGTTATCAATATTAATGCCCTTGTCCCATTCTTCTACACCTTGAGTAACCAACTCTTCATTTTTCCTAGACTCCTGTTCGGGACCAAAGAAACTGAACTGAACATCTTCACAAACTTTTTCTACCTCTGCTACTGAGTCATACAATAGATCTCTATTCATTATTTTGATAGACATGCTAGTGAATGTTCCTTTAAATTAGTATACATCCTTCTTGTGCATGTAATTAATCCTTGCAAAATCCCAATTTTCTGTTTCAGACTTTTGCATAGAAACTTACGTATATATTAATTGATTACTGCTAAATACAACAAATACTGCTACTGTTCCATTTGTAAACAGGGATCTAGCTATGCCTTCCAATTACCTCTTCAGCTATCACTTCTTCAACATTTCTAGGGACCATCTCCTCGATTGGAATTGGAGCACCATCCTTCACCTCATAACATCGACCAATTGGTTTAAATGCATGCACTAATGTGTTTTCTTGAAAGTAGCTTTCTTCATTAAAGAAAGAATCAGTACTGGAAGTATGCTTCCGTTGGCCACTGAAGATTTTAAAGAAATTACATCTATTAACTAGCCTTTTCTTTCAGCTTCCTCTCTTCATAGTAAACACTATATTATTCAGTGTTCTCATTTTACTCAGAATCAAAATAAATAGTTTTCTCTTCGGGACAAATGCCTTATCAACTACAGCCTCAACACATTCCTTTTTATTTGGCTGCTTCTCTTCTTTTAAACTGCTTCACTGTTTGCATGAGATTCTGAATTATCTCACACCGAAATATTGTGACTCTATTTTCTTGAACTGTCTCTGTATTCTTGTTAAACTATCTGTGTTCTTATATAATTCAGTACTCTTAATGTCACTTACTTTTTGTCCTTTTTTAGCTGATTTGAAACCTTGCAATTTTTTTACTTGCTTTTACTCACTTTGCAGTTTTTTTTCATAATATTTTAAGAAAATTCTTAGTTTTCTTACCTGAAGTTCTTTTCTCTTTAGCCCCCATCAACAAAGCACAAGGACAATCGCTATAAGTGTGTGGACTAGATTTGGAAAATCCGTGCTTCTCACATGGACAAATGTATGTGGCCAGCTCACACATCTGAAAACCTTCTGATTAATCTTTTGAATACGGAAATAGACAGCAAATTTGTGAACATCGTCGACAGTTATAACCCCCAAACGGAAATCGATTGTTCAATCTACATCAGAAGCACGAAAGAAAAAGGTATAACGAGCTTCAGAAACAGACGAGCAACAGGAAGCAAGATTAGAAGCTGTTCAAATACAAACTGCTCAAGCCCGTAATTCTAAAAAGGAATGAGCAATGAGAATCAAGATTGGAAGCCGATCGAGTACGCACTGCTCAAGCCCGTTCTTCTCAAACGAACAAGCAACGAGAATCAAGATTGGAAACAGATTGATTACACACTGCTCAAGCCCGCTCTAATGAAACAGGAGAGCAACGAGAATCAAGATTGGAAAATGATCAATTACGCACTGCTCAAGCTCGATCGAATGAAACATGAGAGCAACCAGAATCAAGATTGGAAGCCAATCGAGGACGCACTGCTCAAGCCACACTTAGAAATGTTTTCCATATTAAAATGAATAGGTTTCAATAACAATGACACAATGTAAATTGAATGTTATCATAACAAGTTTCCTTGAATTTCCTTTCTTCTGAGATCGCAGCAACGCGTGTCGGGTAAGCTAGTATACTATAAAATTGCATATTGTAAGTTAGTACAACAAAATTACTCAAATCATTATGTTATATACACTCTAAATGTCATACTTTTCATGTTTAAATCAGAGTCTGCCTTCCTGTGTCACCGTATGCATCAGTGTGTGACTGAGTGTATCACTGTATGCATCAGTGTGTGCTTAGGTGTATCACGATGTGGATCAGAATATGTCTGAATATCTCAGCACATGCATACGTACATGCCTGGGTGTATGAATATATAAATGAATGTCTGCCTGGGTGTAATAGTGTATGGATCAGTGTGTATCTGGTTCTATAGTAATGGCTGAATGAGCCCTAAATTCGTATAATAGTTATCCTTAACTTTGAGCAGGGAGCTTTACAATCTGAACCTGCACCAGGGTTTTTTTAAATTGTGCTTTTCCATGATTTTTACCTGGCTTGGGTATTGTGAAAGCTTAATTAAATTTTAACTCACAGCCCTTAGCATGCCAGAACCTCTAGTTTTTGGCTTTTTCTTTAAATTGATATTCTTAAGTGTTTCTCCTGTGACTTGAGCACCCCTACCAGCAACACCCAGCAAACACCTGACCTCCTCAACGTGAGATCCCTCTGCACGCATGGCAAGGAAATGTGGGACACCATAACCAATCTTTACCCCAAAGTGATGTACATCACCAAAACCTGGTTTACACCCTTATCGGTACCAGACATCGCTATCACAACACCTCCAGGATACAAGATGATCCAGTGATCGCCAAAATAGACACCACAGAGGCCTCACCATCATTGATAAAGACTCCCTCAACTGCAGCACCTCCGATGACAACACTACACCTATCATGGAACACCTTAACTTCCAGATCAAGCCTGACACCATTACCACCAGTAGAGGAAAGCTTGCCTACTGACCTCCCGGTCCCCGTACCAGCTTCTGCAGCTCCATCCCAAACTTCATAACTCCCCTTTTCATCAATTCCAACCACTACATATTCCTAGAAGATGCTGATGACATCAACTCCATTATGCTTCTTGAGAGCTTGAGCATCATCAACCTCTCAGAACTAGTTTCCACTCCTACACAAAGAGCAGGACACACTTTGAACTCTATTTTCTCCACCTTCAACTGAATCAAATCCTCCCACACCACCGAGCTGACCTGGACTGACCACAGCATTGCCCAGTTCATCATCGGAAGCCCTCAAGAGACCCCATTGAGACACCTGACCTACCCTCACTACAAATGGGGCCGAGTCACTGAACTCCTCTTGACCATTGCCCTCAAAGAAGGTAGATCCATTCCCTCGAACATCCTCAAAGTAGACAGATAACAATTCTCCTGCTGGTTCTCCCGAGCCACCGACACCAATGACCCCCTGAAGAAGTTCACCACCATCAGACCTGCAAAGCAAGCCAGATGGTTCATCCCTGAGCTATTAATCCTCATGCAACACTGCAAAAAACTAGACAGACACTGACATTCTAACAAGACCCCCACCTACCTCAACTCCTACAGATCCACTCTCAACAGTAATCACCACAGTCTCAGAAAAACCAAGAAAGAAGCCCTGAACACCTGCATCCAGACAAGAGCCAACTGCACAAAGGAACTCTTCAGCATCATATCCTGCCCCTCTGCTGCAGAGAACACAATCTGCCCCTCCCAAGCCTTCTGCGACACTCTTGCCAACTACGTTTACCACAAAATCTTCAACATCTACAGCAATTTCGACCCACAACCCACCAAACTCAACCTTCTCCACTCCCAAACCAATGCCTTCCACCCTCACCGGATGACCAATTGGAAGGAGTTCCCTACCGAAAAAAACATCTCCATCATGAACTCCATATGCTCAGGATACCCCTCTGACCCCTGCCGCACCACATCTGCAAGTTAGGACAGATAAGTAATTGCATGCCCCCTCATGGAATTGCTTGACACCTCCATCACATAAGCCACTGTACCCAATGCCTGTAAACATGCAGAGGACAAGCCCTTACTGAAGAAACCCTCAGTCAACACCAACAAACTCATAAACTACCTAACAATCTTGCTTCTACCTTTCCCTGCCAAAGTCTTTGAAAAGGCCATGAGCTGCCAGATCACGGACTACCTTGAAGGAAAAAACCTGCTAAACCACTCCCAATCCAGTTTCTGACCCAATCACAGCACTGATACCACCATAATTACAGCAACGAATGACATCAGATGCCTTCTCTACCAAGGAGGAACTATGGCCCTCATGCTCCCTGACATATTACTTGCATTGAACACCTCTCCCACCATACCCTAGTCACCAGACTCCACCACCTCAGCATCCAGGCCAACACACTTATCTGGACTCCATATGTGGCATCACCCAGGGATCCTCCTTCAGCTCCCCCCTCTTCAACACCTACATGATGCCACTGGCAGACGTTAGCCGCACCCACAGACTCAACATCATCTCCCATGCCGACAACACCCAACACATCCTATCCCTCACAGAAGACGCCAACACCATCAGAAGCAACTTTCAGAACACCATGACCAACATTACCACCTGGATGAAGACCAACTGCCTCAAACTCTACTCGGACAAGCCAGAGTTCATAATCTTCGAAGAGAAACCCTCCCTGTAGGACGACACAGGGTGACCTACTGCCCTGAGCCCCTCCCCTTCCCCCAATGACCTTGCACACAACGTTGGAATCATCCTTGACTCCTATCCAACAATGAAGCCTGCTTGCTCACCCTCCAGATGATACGAAAGATCTTCTGATGGATCACTATCTTATCCAGGAAGACAGTCACCCAGGCCCTCACCACCAGTCGACTCGACTACGGAAACGCTCTCTAAACCAGAACCACCACACAACCCCTGAGTCACCTCCAGACGGTTGTATGATGTTATATTGCATTCCATTGCAACACATGCCTTTATTACGGTAAACAACGTTTACCACAAAGTTTTTAAAACGCGGTACCTTTACCACGCGGCCGTTACAACGCAAGTCGTTACCACGACTTGCGCTGGAGGGCGCTGTGGGATAAGGTATTTTATAAATTTATATTCCAACACCTTCCCTACTGTTACGGGGACTGGTGTTGGAATATAAAATCATAAAAACCCTAAATCCGCGCCCTCCAACGCAAGTCGTGGTAACGACTTGCGTTGTAGCGGCCGCGTGGTAAAGGTACGCGTTGTTACAACCTGCGTTGTAACAACGTACATCCCTTTATTACGCATGTGTTACAACATGACTGCCTTTACCATGCATGACCTTTACCACGAACCTGCCTTTACCACACATGTCTTTACAACTATTTTCATTGTAAAAGTATGATTGTGGAGAGAATCAGCACAGTGGAGGAGACGGGGAAGAACGTGGAGGATAACAAAGAGGAAATAAGGGTCCTGCATGCAAATGTAAAAGAGTTATGAGGGAAAATTGAGACTTTGGAAAATCATTCAAGACATAACAACCTGAGACTCTTAAATATCCTGGAGGGTCTAGAGGGGGAAGACATAAAAACTTTTGTGGTTGACCTATTGAAAGAATTCTTCCCCTGGAGCAAAACTAAGGCTCTATATGAGGACATCCAAAGGGTACATAAAGGCCCATTTGGAAAAGCAGGAATAGAAAGAACTCATGGAAGATCCTAATTAACTTTCAAACTTGCACACTTAAGAAAAAAGTATTGGGTAAGGTGATAAGAGCAGGATCCTGTAAAAAGAGTGATTGGTCCTTTCGAATAAGATCCGCTATATCGAAGGCGACCCAGGATCGACAACGGGAACTTAAAGTTGAAGGAGTTGAAATCCCTGGTAGCCTCAGTACAAATGCGATTTTCAGCATCACTGAGAATAATGTGAAACAATCAGATGCTTAACTTGAGGGAGACAAAAGAGGTAGAGTCCCTAATAAGTAGGATCAAAGTACAAAATATATAAAAATGCCTGTAGAGCAGGGTCCTCAAATCGGCAGAACTGACTTGCCAAATGAAAAGGGGGAGGGTTCTTCTAGGGTGGGCAAGGGAGGGAAGATGGGGGGGTAAACAAATCACGTAAAATTGAGTGCACTAAGAGTGTGGGAGCATTTGGAGAAAAAAATTAAAAAAGGTTAGTCCGACTTGCGCAAGACATAGATAAAAAGAAAAAACATACCATAAAACATGGCTAATATTCTCACTTGGAATGTGAACAGTGTGCGGGTCAGAGCCAGAAGACAAATAATTCTAGAATATTTGAGAGGTGTAAAGTGCAATTTAATAATTCTTCAGGAGACCCATCTCTTAAAGTCAGAATGGGGTGACATTCTGAAAAAACATGGCTGGGTGGAGTCCTACATTTGTACTGACCAGGCGTGTTGTGTTAAGGGGGTGAATATTCTTTTTAAAAGATCAGCAAAAGTGACAATAGAGTCATCTAAGACAGACATAAAGGGGAGGTGGGCCATAGCAAACATACAAATGAACAATTGGGTATTGGCAATAGCAGGATACCACGGTCCTAAAGTACACAACCCTACGGCAATGCAGGCTCTATATTCACATCTTTTGGACGTCCCTGGACAAGTTTTTTTGGGGGGTGATTTTAATCTACTAATTGAACATAAGAAAGATAAGTATCCACCAAGTAAAACCTCTATATTACCCAAATAATGAGTTGGCTGAAGTTATTTCAAGAGGATCTAGGCCTTGTTGACATATGGCCAAAAAAGGGACAGAAATCCCAAATGTTCACCTTTCAAAACAAAAGACTAGGGGCCCGATGTAGGTAATTCTAAATTACCACCTCTAAAATACCGAATCATACCGATTCGGTATTTAAGAAGTGGTAAATTAGAAGGGGGGAAATGTAGGTATTTCAGATTCGGAAAATACCGAATCGTTAAGATTCGGTATTTACCGATTCTGTAAATACCGAATCGGTAAAGCCCATTGATTCCTATGGGCATTGCAGCCCATAGGAAACAATGGTCATTACCGAATCGGTATTTACCGATTCGGTAAATACCGATTTTTGCAAGGGTGCAGGGGGTGTCACTTTGACACCCTCTAGCACCCTGAATGCAGGCACGTGTGCCTTATGGCACACAGACATGCCCTAAGGGCATTTCTATGTGTCACATGGCATTGGTGTGCAGGCACACATGTGCATGCACACCTGGATCCAGTATTTTACCACCCAATTAGATTGGGTGGTAAAATACAGAATCTGTGATGCCTGTGGGACTCAGAAGCCTGTGGGACCTACATTAGAAAGTTACCGAATCGGTATAAATACCAATTTGGTATTTTACCGATTCGGTAAATTTACCAAATCGGTAAAATAGGTCACCTACATCAGGAATGTCCATTTACCGGTCGGTAACGGCCGAAATCGGCCATTAACGGTCAGTAAATGGACACCTACATCTGACCCTAGGTCATTCGTCAAGAATGGACTACTTTCTAATTGATAAATCGCTAGGTGTAAATATAAAAAAGGTGGAACATCTCCCAGATCATCTTTCGGATCACTCAGCGGTGATGTTGGGAATGGAGATACAGGGTTTACAGACTCTTTCAAGGTGAATAGTAGATAGGACCTTACTTATGGACCCTCAGATAATAGAGGACTTGAGAGGGTAAACCAAATTTGGATGAGACCTCCCATCAGGATACATATATAGCGGTACTCAGGGGAAAACTGATTAGTATAGCTGCCCATAGAAAGAAGTTTTGTAAAAAGTAGATTGGGAGTCTAGAGGAAGCAAAACAGATAGTAGAAATGAGAATATGGGAAGAAAACTTGACAGATAAAGAGGAAGCACTTTTAGGAGAAGTGAATGACAAGAAAATAGAGCTCGCCAATATTTTAGATATTAGAATAAAAAAAAAATGATTATCAATATTGGGAAGGGTCAGGCAAGCTGTTAGCATGGAAAACTAAGATGGAACAAAGCCATAATAAGATCATATGTATCCACGGGGAAGAAAGGGCACACCCTACCACAGAAGAGACAGACATTAGGAATGCCTTTCATAGTTTTTTTAAAGATTTATACTCTAAGAACACTCGGGCTAGTGAAGATCTTATAGCAGACCACCTAAAATTATGGACTAAACAGGCCCTGTCAGAAAAGTACAGAAAAGATCTAAATGCTGAGATAACGGATGCAGAAGTTAGTGAGGCGATAAAAGGTCTAAAAAAAAGCAAAGGTGGCGGACCCTTATGCCTTGCCAAATGAGATATATAAGGCATTGAAGGAGGAACTCGTGCCTGAGATTACTATTTTAATTAATTACATACTTTTAAGGGGCTAGGAACCTCCAAAATCTTGGGATGAGGCAACAATATGTATTATATTCAAACCGCGGAAGGATACTAAGCGATGAGAGTCATACATACCCATAATAATGCTAAACAGTGACTATAAGATCTTCACTCAACTGTTGGCAACAAGACTCAGAAAGAGGGCAGGGAGCTCAATCCACGAGGATCAACAAGGATTTATAAAAGGTAGGCATATCCATGAGCTTGCACATGAATTAATATGGGCAAAAGATTTGGCGGTGGAAAAAAGCTTCCCCTGTTCATAATTTCTTTTGATGCTACCAAGGCATTCAACAGAGTTAGTTTTTTTCTTTTTACACAAGCATTAGAAGCCCTTAACCTGGAAGTAATTTTGTAAGATCAGTAAGATTACTATACAAAATCCCCATTGTTGCGTGTGTTAGTTAATGGGTCTCTCACAGACAAGATAAGCAGTGGTAGTGGCATCAGACAGGCGTGCCCACTCTCACCTCTGCTGTTTCCTTTATATATAGCGAATGCTTTCAGGGCAAACCTATACATATCTCCTTTTAGCTTTGGGAATTGGGTAAAGAAGGTCGCACTTTACCCGGATGTTCTAATGACATTTACAAATAGACTGACTGTTTCACTCCCAAGAATAATAGAGATAATGGAACAATTTGGCAAAGTTTCCGGCTATCAAATAAACCAATGGAAGACCGAGGTTATGGGCTGGAATACTCAATATAATTACCCCCCGGTAAAACAACATATCAGGTATTTGGGCATTCAGATTGTGGGAGAGGTGAAGAAGTTTGCACAAGCAGAGTCAAAGAAACTCCTTAATGCACGGGGGGGTCCTTGCCCGTTTGTGGACTGGAGCGTTTACTGGGAGCACTACAGGGGGGTCTACAGCGACAATCTTCCTCCCCCGCCATCGCATTGCTTTGCAGCCTCTGTGAGGGGACGGACTACCGGACTACATCCCCCAGCGTCCTTTGCCAGTACCGGACGCCGCCTCCAAGGTGCCCCGCAAATCAGAGACCAATATTTCCTATTTAACTTCTGCAGTTGGGGCACTAAATTACCAAATTGCTAACGTAGTGAAGGAATTGAGACTCTATTTACTCACAGACGCAGTGCCCACTCTAAATGTTGTAACTTTACCAAATACTGCACCCCCTTTCCCCCTAGAACCAGACATTATAGTAGCCAACCCGCAGCAGGGTGCCCCGGACGATCCGGTCCCCGCAGACACCTCACAGAGAGTCAGCTCGGGGGGGACGAGGATATACAATGATAACGCAAAAGCGACCAGCAAAGGCAGTAAAAGGAAGAAACCCCTTAACCAGACCAAAGGGAGAGTGGATACAACGTCGAACCTTAGCCTCCCAACAAATGTGATGGAGTTGATGGAAGAACTAATTGAATCCCATTTGGAGCCTGTACTTGTGAACATTGGCAAGGATATAGTGGACTCCTTCAACCTTTGTGTCGCAAACATTGTTAAGAAATGCGAAAATATTGACAAATTCCTGAAGGATCTTAGGGTATATCTTACAGGTTCCAAAGAAGGCAGTGCCATATGTGTAAATCAAACTAGGGCGATCAGTCAGGAAATAGATATGGATCCCCCCTCGGGTGATGAAATGCAGACTCATCCTGAAAGATTTAGACATCAAGAAAAGAGGGCGAAGTCACCCCCGGGGGTTCAACGACAAGTCATACCCTCTGAGGTTATACAAACAAGGTCTCCAGGCAAGAACAGACACACTCTTGATCTCCGTACCTCAAAATTACCCACATTACATCTTCCCCCTCAAGCTGCTCCTTTAGTGGTAATTCTGTCTGGAATTCCTTCCCTAAAAAACGGTGCTGTGGAAAATGAGAATGAACTT
This sequence comes from Lissotriton vulgaris, assembly GCF_964263255.1. Taxonomy (NCBI): domain Eukaryota; kingdom Metazoa; phylum Chordata; class Amphibia; order Caudata; family Salamandridae; genus Lissotriton; species Lissotriton vulgaris. The sequence goes on along the minus strand of NW_028243080.1, from coordinate 45,991 downwards.
CTGGACAGAACTAAAAGGTGGTGTTCACAGTTTAGCAGTGGGAGCATTGATATTGCCTCGAGTATTATCACGGCCAGAAGGGTTGAGTGGGTTGGGAAACGGAAAAAGACCATTCCAGGAGATTGTGTGGTTGTTAATTTTAATAGAGCAAATATTGTGGACACTTTGTTATGGGATGGCTCAGAGCTTGACGGTCAAGGTATCAGGCCACTACCTCTGGGTTATTTTTATCCCCCACCCTCTCACCCACAACCCATAGCATGTTTGCCTAAAGTTCCACACACTCAGTGTATCACCTTGAATGTTAACAACACTAAATGTAATTCATATCAATTCAAGCAGGCCTCCTTGAGGGCAGCTAAAATGGTCACGGCCGACAAGATTGGTGTAGGACTCTGTTCAGAAGTAACACTAACAAATACATTCTCCGCCCGGTTGAGCCTGGACATTAACGATTGACAACTACCCACTGATACTGCTGACACGGCCAACAATGAGCAGAACAGGCAGCTAATATCCCATTCCTCCTATAAAATAATCAGCTGGAATGTGGCAGGGCTGAGTAAGAAAGTAAAGGATGACAGATGGTTACATTTTGTGGTACAGCATGAGATAATTGCTCTATGAGAAACCTGGGACACAAGTGATCCCTTTTATTTAGATGGTTATTGTAGCTTCCAAGTTAAGGCTACCCCTGGTCTGGGAGGGAGGCCTAAACGTGGCTTATGTATTCTAACTTCACTTAAACTCCCAGGCTCATTTACCAAATTGGTGATTAATTCAGCTAATTTACAGGGATTAGAAAGGACTCGTCCTAAATACCCAACGATTTTAATACTGAACTTTTATAATGCTCCAGAGAAGGATACACAAAATACACATCTGAGCACTCTGGCTTCTTTTTTAGAAGAATATAAGTCAACACATAATGCTTTATTTGATGTAATTTTAATGGGTGACTTTAACATACACCCTTGTGGATGGGACTGTCTGGTTAAACATCACATAGGTCCCCCTGGCTCAATTTCCACTCACTTCAAACACTCTCCTCAAGGTGAGCTGTTGGAAGAATTACTTGCAAACATTAACCTATATGAAATTGAGGGAAGTGGGGGGAGATAAGGGCCCCAACTTTCATAGGTAGAGAGGCAGAGACAGTAATTGACGATGGGCCCGATTCACAGAATGAACTTACTACTTTTGGCATTCACAGAATGCACTTACTACTTTTGGGATTCACAGAATGAACTTACTCATTTCGGTATTCACAGAAGTTAGGACTACTAACTTTAGGACTCATAAATGCCTTCTGTGAATACCCAAAGTCTTAAAATTAGGATTTTTCTCAATTTAGTAGTAGTAAAGATAGGACTCTTAACTTTAGGACTCCTAAATGCCTTCTGTGAATACCGAAAGTCCTAAAATTACGAACTTTTCTCAATTTAGTAGTACTAAAGTTAGGACTACTAACTTTAGGATGCCTAAATGCCTTCTGTGAATACTGAAAGTCTTAAAATTACGATTTTTCTCAATGTAGTAGTAGTAAAGTTAGGAGTGATAGTCACGGATAGTCACGGAAGCCACAGACAGAGGAGGAAGCACAATGAGGCTGGGGGTTGAATGGACCCTCAAATACCCTTCTGTCTAGAGTTGGCTCATGGGGCATTGTTCCTCACCTTGCTAAGCATACTACATCAGTTTCTTAGCATTAGCAAGGGAAAGTGTATTAATATAAAATGTATATCTATACACATTGATAAATAAGATCACCACCACACCTTTTTGTACATACACTTTATTGTGGAGAAACATTAGTGAGTGACAGGGGGATCTGAACCCGGTCCTGACAAAGGGGCATGGCCCCAAAACATGTTGACCCGCACAGGAAAGTAAGCCCATTAACCCGCTTAACCTTTCCGACATCACCTTTTTAATAATACCAGCCAGTGTTTATTAAATAGTTTTTTCTATCACTAGGCCAGGTATTTTTTAACATCACTTTTCATCACCCCTGACCCTACTGACACTCACTCCAATTCACTCACATAGCACCCACCTTTAAAAGGTGCTCCAGCGTAGTCGCTTGTCGCAGCACTGCCCCGTCCGGAAGCCGGGCGGGAAGACCCTGATGAAGAAACATGACACCAAGGGCCCTTTTGGTGTGTGAGGGGTATTTTAACACATTGTGTGTATTCCATAAACAACAGGATACACACTGACCCTCTTCGAGGTGGACCTTTCTGATTACTGTTACTGCTGCAGTGCATGCCATATCTGGAGATATCAGAAGTTCTCTGCTGTCAGTCCTTCTGGAGGCCATTGAAAGGTAGGACCTCCCCGCCTGCCCATAGTTTGCCTACCCTCAAAAGACCTATAATGTCCCATTTATCAAAGCCCAGGTATTTTACCAGAAGTCCCAACTGTGCAGAGTCCCAAAGCACTGTAGCTTGGATTATCTTATCTCACTACCCTAGTACTGCCATAGCCGTATGCCATAGTCTAATGGCCTCAGAGGTTGGGTAGCTTTTGGTGTTTTATATTTCCCCCATTGATGGCCAGAGGTGGCCCCCTGGCTGCATATTAAGCCTGTTCATCTTATAGGCCAGTTTGTCCCGTACTAGATGGACCCAGTGGTTAACTACTGTAAGTTGTGCCACCCAATAATAATTCGGATGCACCGAAAGAGCAAGTGTAGGTGCTTCCTCCTTGTCTAACTTTCTTGTACCTGATCTCCTGGGCATAGTTACCATTAATAAAGTTGAGATTCCTGCCAGGGGTGTACGTCTTTATTTTATTTTGAAGAGGTATTGGCCCTTTGTTATGTAATGCCCTATGAGCAATACATAGAGGTTTGAAAACTATTCTCTGCTTGACAGGTAGCCAATGAAGCTCCTTCAATGCTTCTGTAGCTGATGAATATTGGGGTTTGTTCAGTGTCAATTTGGCAGTAATGGTCTGAATACGTTCTAAATTTTTTAGAAGGTAACTGGAGGCTCGTCTCATAGCAACAACAGAGTGCTGCAGTAGTCCAGCCTGCTTAGTATTACCCCTCTGTAGATCAATGACCTGGCAGGTATATCGAGCAGCGGGTAAAGCTTTCCAAGAGCAAGTATCAGAGCAAAACAGGTACCAGTGCTTTTATTCACTTGTTTTTCTAAAGATAATACTTCGTCAATGGTCACACCCAAGTTTCGTACTGCTACAGGATTGCCCTGAGGCTTTTCCATGCGTAGCGGCTAGAAATTCAGTGGTAGAGACACCGGGATTTTGTTGAAGAAGCAGCAGAGAAATTCAGCTTTATTTCCGTTCATCTTCAGTGTATTGGAATTCATCCAATCAAGGATGCCAATAAAATGCATGCTTGAAAGTTTCTGATGGTATCCTCCTGGTTGTTATTCAATGACAAAATGAGTTGGGTGTTGTCCGCGTAATTGTTTAATTTAACATTGTATGTGTTTATAAGTGTGATAAAAGGTTTAATGTAAACATTAAACAAAATAGGGCTTAGGAAAGGGAAGAGCCCTGGGGGACACCATGTGTTGTATTTCTGAATTTGGAATGAAACAGGGGAAGAGATGCGGCTTGATAATGATTGTACAGATATGACTTTAGGCAGTTTAACATTGGTCCCCACACACCCGCTTCTGAGAGCCTGGATATGAGAATATGATGATTAACCGTATCAAACGCAGCCAATAGATCTAGGAGATACAGGGTCCCTAGTAATGTAGATGACCAAGATTTAACATCCCTCTTTCACAACTCTTGCCATGCATGATCTGGGAAGCCACAGTTCTGGTCCACCAAAGACATGAATCAGCGACTTATCCAATTCTATAGTATCACCAGAATAGTTTTGATACAGGTTGTAAATATGGAGTATCCTATGCAGGTAGGAGTAAGGGTTCACCATGTAGAGGAAGATGGCATCTGCATAAAGGGAGATCCTATCTTCCCAGTCCTCAGACCATGTGTGCCCCCAAATCAGTGGGTCCTCCTTTATCCACACCACTAGTGGCACCAGAACTAAGGCGGAGATCAGCCGGGAGAAGGGACATCCCTGTCCTGTTCCTCTTTGTAGCTTGAAAACCGCCAAATGCCCTGCATTCACCGGTACTTGTGCTAAGGGGGTCTGTATACAAAAGACGTACCCATGCAAAAAATGTTGGTCCGAACCCATTCTCTCGAGGACCACAAACAGGAAGGGCCACTCTATCATGTTGAAGGCCATCTTGGCTTCCAATGACACTACAACTACCTCCTCCCAGATGTATTTCAATCTTACCAACACTCCATGTAGGTGTATCAGGTTAAGCGCGGTGTTCCTGTCAGGCATGAACCCTGATTAAGCAGAATGGATCAGTGTATGTACCACTGGGACTAATCGAGTTGCCAACACTTTAGCTAATATCTTAACCTCTACATTCAGCAGGGAAATCGGTCTATAAGAGGTGCAACTCTCCAGCGATTTTATGTATTACTACAATGCTAGCAAGTCTTTGATTATCCTGTAGTTTCCCAATTTTGGGACTTTCTTGATACAGTTTCAGTAAATAGGGGGCGATCTTGGATGCTGTTAATTTACACAAATTAATCGGGAGGCCATTTGGGCCCATTTCATTCCCAGCTTTCAGTGCTCTAATGGCCTGAAATGCTTCCCTCTTCAGGTCTGTCTCTGAACTTTCTCTGTCGGCAGCCTCCAAGGAAAGCATGTCAAGAGTAGCCAATAGCTCTCATGCTTCAGCCACAGATGTGTGTGATGACAGTGCATATAGCTATTTATAGTATGCTGTAAATGCATCAGCTATTCCCTGTCTATCACTTACAGGCACCCCATCATCAGTGACAATCTCAAAGATCAATTTCAAAGCCACTTCACATCTATCCAACCAAACCAATTGTTTACCCACTATCACCCACCTCATATAGGCAATGCAATGCCTCTGCAATATCACTATATTCTTTTCGTATAACATGTAGCCTGTGTTGAGCGTCTTTGTGGTCAGGCAGTAGCAGCTCAGGCTTCAATTTTTAGATATCTCTTTCCAACGCCTCCACTGCTTTAGTTTTTCTTTTGTATGACTTGCTATCAGGGAAACACCTTGGCCTCTAATTACGGTCTTGAATGACTCCCATAGCACCTGCAACGATTCTACTGAACACTCATGTTCCTCAAAATATTTGGTTGTAGCCTTTTGCAGGTGGCTAGGATGAGCGGTACCTAAGATACCATGGACTCAGTGGCATCATGGTACTCCCCGATGTAGGTATATATAAGTATAATAGCGGTTCCTGTGAACTAATGGAACTTATTTGAGCAATATTTATGCATAATCGCAATATAAAAGGTGCAGTAATGTCGGAGGGCAAGAAACCATCCACACAGTTTACTCAGTATAGCATATTTTGTAAAAAACACTAATAATATATGTACACTTCTTTTAAGTCAAAAGCACAAATATTCGCGCATTGTGTCCCCAAGTGAAAAAATGGAACCAACAATATGTGAATATACAGGGTGAATAGTTATATACACGGTTTCCATAAAGGCAAACAGGCTTTTCAATTAACTCGCTACAGCCGTAGCTGTACAATTAATCCATTTGAAGTACCATAAAGGCATGCTGGCAGAATTCCTTTCTGCTTCTCATCCTCTCTTGTCACCGGGGCATCTGTCCTGGGCCTCACAATTGTATCCAGTTTTGTTTGGTGTGTCACTCAGGTCCCCATGTGCCCCAACATAATACTTGGTTGGGACTGTGCTCCTCAGGTGCCTCGTCCAGCTGGTAGTGAGCCTCTGCCTGTCCCCCAAAGGAGGACGGGGGGATGCCAGAACTACATGTCACCGTTCAATTTACCAGGGCCCACAAGGGGCTTTGATCGACACTTTAATCCACACGGGATGGCACTTAGTTCGCCCTATGTGTTGTGGAATGTCGGTATCTCATGTGAGGCTTAGAGAGTCCCCGGTGGCAGTCTTTCTGGACCTGAGAGGACAATATTGTCCCACACTAACTGGCAGATGGCCTTCTCCCATACACACAGCACTGCTCCACTGAGGAATCCAAGAATAAGATGTCTCCGGCCCCTGGCTCAATGCATTCCAAATGGCCCTCTCCAGCCTTATTCCATGTCACTTGCCTGGGAAAAAACTGCAGCCACAGCACTGTCCCCAGGTGGTGAAGAAGGAAGGCGGGGGCAGCACCCCCATGATGACTGAGTCAACACTTTTGTCACAGTGGGGGGCACATGACCGACAACCCCATCCTAGCCTCGGGAAAGGACCTCAGAGGGCACACTGCAGCATAGAGCTGCAGCGAACCACGGCTCCCTCGCAGCAATCCTTGGCCTACGAATCGCACAGTAACTGAGTCCAGTTGGAGAACGGCTCTGCATCCTCACTTCAGGGTCTGGTCAGCTGCTGTCCCTTACTGCAGGTAAGTCAGCACCTTATCTTGACACTCAGTACCCTGGCCAGGCAAATCTCAAAAGATACAGGCCGCGGCCCAGACCTCAGTTCCCACAGCCTCAGGGGACCGTACCATATCACTTCTCTGCCTACACCTCCGTGTGGGGCTCGGTCTCAGGGCCTCTCCATCGGCACCCACTTTGCCGGTAATATCGCAGCTGACAGGGCGGAATCGGCTTCTTCAGCACCTCACGGGCTCCACCCCTTGAGAGGATCTGCATTTTTCTAGGCCACACCTCGCACCTACGTTAACTCATAGCAGTCTACTCCAACGATCCAGTAAAGGGTTTGAGCACACGGTTGATCCCCGCAGAGCGGATACTGGAGTCCACCGTTTTTTCGAGCAGTGTGGCAGACAGATATTTATATGAACATTCTGGGTTTTATGTGGCAGGCAGCCAGAGCTCACTTACAATGCAGCCATCCCAGCTGTCTGCTAGCCACGCTCCCCTTGTTATTGAATGTTTAAGGTTTTTCAATTGTATTTTCTATTTAAAGTTGCTCTATAACGTGTATTTTTATAACCCTGTATTTTCTTCAGTAGATTAATAAGCATCATTTTTCTTTTCTTTTTTTTATTTGCAACAACGTCACAATACCCTTGGTGTCATTGCAAAAGGAACATGTTTTTGAGGAAGTTGTAAACATATTTAGAGACAGGTTTTACTTAATTGCAGAAACTAGTTGTTCAGTAATGTAGAGTTCATATTTGAGTTTGTGTAATGCGATTGTGAAAAAATCTCTTCAATGTGGTGTTTTATAATGCAACCTACTTTTATTCACCTGCATATTCCCTTCACCCAATCAAATTTCTTTTTTTTAAGCCACCAACACAGATGCATTTTCACTGTCTTTCATAGGTTCATCTGTGATAGTCAGCTGCAGACCTGTCCTGTGTCCTACTTCTCCTTTCAAAAAAAGGCTTAGAGTGTGGATTGTGGGCCACAGCTATGTCAAATGGGCTAAAGAGGGTGCAAAAAACAAAGGTATTAGTTAGTTTGGCCAGAGAGGGTTAAAGATTGTTCAGCTGCTGGCTTTGGTTAAAACCATTGTGGATTTAAAAACGTATCACCTCATGATTGGGCAATGTGGTGGCAATGATCAAGGCACATCGACTGGGGTAGGGTTGGAAATCCTAATGTAGTATACCTTTGCAGGACTGATCTGGTGTTTCCCTCAGCCTATTTTGGTGTACCCTAATAAATGCCAAAGACTGAAATGGAAGTGGTCAAATCAATTCTGTAGACAGATTAACAGAGCCAGGAAACATGCTGATAAAACAGTGTCTGTTTTCTTCAGAGACAATATCATGGGCTCTATCCACAACAACAATCTGTGTTTTGACATCTACGAACCATATAGAGATGATGGAGTTCACTTACAGATGAAGGGAACAGGGTGTTTCTAGCCAACCTGAAACTTTGCATATAGTCTTATATATAGCTGGCTTATACACACTCTCAACACAAAGTCTCATGTTAGAGCCACCCAAGAGCCCAAAATGTTGTTCATTTTCTTGTTAACTGATTTTTTGGGGGATTTTTTTTAACTTGTGGCAACATCGCGATCACGTCACAAAATAGCAAAACAAATGCAAATATTCAATGACCACCATTGCATTAAAAAATTATAACTTAAAACATTAATTCTAACTACTAAAATACACATGTTACTAACTTAAGGAACAAGTTTATACACATAGTATTTGTAGTAACCTTTATTAAACACTGCGTTTGAACCCTACTTCCTGTTTTCGAGATGACTTAGAGGGTCACGATGACCTTGGTAACAGCGATGATCGCGCCTTTTGTTAAGAGGTGTAAGGCACATGTATGCACCCATTATACAGTATTTTAGACACTAGGGTTTTTTTACTGCACTGTTTCAAGTCATTTTTTTGTACGAAGTTTGTGTAAAAACAATCATTTAAAGTGATTTTCCGTTTTTGCACTGACACTGTGTGTCGTGATGAAATTGGTAAGCATGATCGCCGTGAATACGTCGCGAAATGACAAAACAAATGCATACATTCAAAAGCCACCACCACATTCAAAATTTATAACTGCTAAATGCATTAAAACCAACAGACTAAACACAATGCTATCTAAATGGCTGTGTATAATAGCATGTACAACTCCCTTAATATCTCTATAACACAACGCATAGCGTTTTCAGTGTAATCTATAACTGGATACATCACTGTAACAGTAAGTCTCATATTCACTGTATACATATTTAAGTGAATCTGTAAGCCAGTGCTTCAGTCTATCAATGCTTTTGTAAGGAACTGCGTCACTGCATCTGTGAGTGGGTGCATCAGTGGCCCATTAGGGCCTGCAATTGGTTGTATAAGTCTCTCACTCAATCTGTTAGTAGGTGCATGAGTGCCTTTGTGCATTTGTAAGTAAGTATATAACTGTCATACATGAGTTTCTAAGTGGGTATCTGAGTGGGTGAGTGAGTGGTTGCATGAGTGTCTGAGTGGGTCTGTGAGTTAATGCATAAGTCTCTCAGGGGGTCTATCATTGGCAGTGGTAATTTCGGAGTTGTTCTTTTTGTGGGTATGTTGGTCTCTGAGCGCGACTGTGAGTGGGTGAATGAGTCTCTGAGTGTATAACTGACTGGGTGTATGTCTCTGAGTGGGTGTGTGAGTGAGTCTGTGTGGGTCTGTGACTGGGAGGGCGAGTGTCTGGGTGGGACTGTGAGTGAATACATGAGCCTTGTGTGGTTGACTGAGTGGGCTTCTTAGGTGAGTGATTTTCTGATTATATGAGTGAGTGACTGAGTCCATAAAGAGAGAGGGTGAGCGACTGAGTGTGGGAGTGTCTTTATTGGTGTGTGTGTGTATGAGTATTTGAGTAGATCTATAAGTGGGTGTATGAGTGTCTCAGTGGGTCTTTGAATACATATGTGAGTGTGTGAGTGGGTCAGTAAGTGGGTACATGAGTCTCTGAGATGGGTCTGTACATGGGTGTGTGACTCTCTGAGTGATTCTGTAAGTGGGTGCATGAGTATATGAGCGGGTCTGAGTGGGTGTATGAGTGCTCATGTGGATTTTTGAGTGGGTTTTAAAGTCTCTAAGTGAGTATGAAACTGTATGTATGAGTCTATGAGAGGATCTCTACGTAGGTACATGAGTGGGTCTGTACATTGGTGCATTACTCTCCAAGTGAAGTGGGTGTATGAGTACCTGAATGAATATGTGCATGGATGAGTGGGTGCATCAGTGTCCCAATGGGTCTTTGAATGGTTGCATAAGTCTCTCACTCAATTTGTGAGTAGATGCATGAGTGCCTTTGTGCATTTGTATATATCTGTCTGACTGAATCATTGAGTGGATACATGAGTGTCTAAGTGGGTATGAGTGGGTGCATGGATATCTGAGTGAAAATGTGACTGGATGTATAAGTGTATGAGTGGGTATGAGAATGGGTGTATAAGTGTCTGAGTGAGTTTGTGAGTGCATTCATGAGTGTGTGACAGTGACCGGACTAACATGAACTTCTTATGAATACCCAAATTGTTCATGGGTCCGATGATGTCCATGGCCAGCTTGCTCCATGGCATAAGGGGTACTTCAACTGGGGATAAGGGTGTCTTCCTTACATGTTTGGTTTTGTCGCTCCTGGCACAGTGACACAATCCTTCACAAATTGCTCTACCATAGCATCCATTATGGAGAACCAGAATTTCTCCCTCACCCTTTGTTTAGTAAGGCTGCTTCCTAAACGCCCTTTATGTGCTAGTTCCACTATTCTTTTCCTGAGGTTTACAGGTGGTACAATCTTATTCCGATGGAATACTCTGTTTCCAATAGTGCTTAACTCATATCAGACTTCCCAAAATTCCTTGAAATTGTCATCTAGTTCATTGCACCTGCTTGGCCATTCTTCTCTCATTATCATTTTGAGTTTGTGTAAGTCTTTATATTCTTCCATCCCTTTTTCCCATTCCTCCTCCGTAAGTGCTGGCTCATCCATCACCATGATGGTACTATCCAACATTTCTTCGGGTTGTTCACTTTGCAAAGGAGCTCTCGACAGGTAGGCAGCAATTTAGTTTTCATCGCCAGGGACATACTCAACTCTAAAGTTGGCACTGGTCACTCCCTACACCACCTCCAGAACCCTCCGATCCTCCAATGCCTACCTAACCCTGCCACCTAGGATCAAGAAGGCGCGATCGGGAGGCCGGCGTTTTTCCTACAATGCCTCCAAACTGTGGAACTCCCTCCCACCTGATCTCCGTGCACAACCCAATCTTCTGTCCGTCTGAAAATCTCTAAAGACCTGGCTGTTCCCGTAAACTTCTCCTTTTTGATCTCGCCTGTACTTCTGTCAGTGCTGGGACGCTTACAGGCAGCCATGCGCTTTAGAAATCTTTTAACATTTAACATTTAACGTTAAAATTCTCCACTCCTAAGATCCATTTTCCTATCCGGGAGTGAAGTTTGCCGTCCCTCTTACTGTGAAGATGAAAGTGAAGGGTTTATGGTCTGTATGAAAAGTAAACTTCAAACCCCACAGGAAAAACTTGAAATGCTTAACTGCCCAGAAGCATGCCAATGCCTCCTTTTCCATTGCAGAGTAGTTAGGTTCTGCCTTAGAAAAGGCACTGGGAAGCAAAGGCAATTATTTTTCCTCCCTTCCCGTTTCATTGTGACAGGGTGACCCCTAGCCCCTTTTTTGCTGCATCAGTTGTAAGGATAATCTTTTTGTGGGTTTAAAAGGGCCTAATGCAGGCGAATACAATATCTCTTCCTTCAGCGCATATACAGTGCAATTGTGCTGGTCATGTCATTCAAGTTCCTTGAATCTTTTCAGTAGTTCATGTAAAGGTTTTACCTCTCCCTCTGCCTGGGATGACTCTTGGTGGCCAGAGGCCCTTGGAAAAGCACCCATCCCGACGGACCACGCACGGAACCTGGGCGTCATCCTGGACTCCTCACTCTCGATGAACAGACAAGTCAACGCCGTTTCATCATCTTGCTTCAACATTCTTCGCATGCTCAAAAAAACATTTCGCTGGATTCCACCGAAACTAGAAAAACGGTCACCCACGCACTGGTCACAAGCCGCCTGGACTACGGAAACACCCTTTACGCCGGTACCACCGCAAAACTTCAGAAAAAACTCCAACACATCCAGAACGCATCAGCCAGACTCATACTAGACATCCTGCATAAAGACCACATTTCTAGTCACCTGAAAAACCTCCACTGGCTCCCCGTTAATAAGAGGATAACATTCCGCCTCCTAACCCACGCTCACAAAGCACTTTACGAACTTGCACCCGAATGCCTCAACACACGACTTTCCTTCTACACCCCCTCCCGCCAGCTACGCTCCTCCAACCAAGCCCTTGCTGTTGTACCTCGCATCAACAAAACCACCATGGGAGGAAGATCCTTCTCCTACCTGGCAGCTAAAACCTGGAACTCACTTCCCACTCACCTTCGCCTCACTCAGAACCACCTAGCATTCAGAAAGCAACTTAAAACTTGGATATTCGACCAGTAATTCCCCACCCTTCTCCAAGCGCCTTGAGACCCTCTGGGTATGTAGCGTGCTATATAAATTATCTGACTTGACTTGACTTAATGCCTGCCCAAACGGCATCCTCTTGAACATATGAGCTCCTTGGGGGGTAATGAAAGCAGTGAGAGGCCTTGAGTCAGGGTGCAGGTCTACCTGCTGGTAATCCATTGACAGATCAATGACACAAAAAAATGTAGCCTGATCCATGGTGCTGAGCATCTCGTTTATATTCGGGAGTGGGTACCTCTTGACCCAGATGTTCTCGTTCAGGCTTCGTAGGTCCACACACAACCGGATGGCCTCCCCACTGGCCTGGGCTGCGATTACAATGGGCACCAACCATTCAGAACTGTCTACCGATTGTATGACCCCCCCATCGTCCACAATCTTTTCAACTCTATCTCTAAGGGCTCCCTCATTTGGTGTGGTACAGGACGTAACTTGTGTACCACTGGTTTAGCATTAACTTTGAGTTTAATTCTGTGTTGGTAATCATAAAGGAGTCCCAGTCTGTCTTCGAACTGTTTGGTGAACTCTTCACATACGTTTGTGCTAAGTAAAATCTGATCAGTCAGCAGGACTTGTTCCTCCTTGTTCGGGTTATGGATAATACTCAGCTCGTTTTGGTGCTGCCACCATAGCAAATTCGATCCTGTTTCTACAACATACACTTTGCCTACGGTGTTTCTCCCCATGAAGTCGATTTGCATCTATTTCATGCCTAATAGGGGTATAGGTTATTTGTTATAACCTGTGGGTAAAATATCAGGTTCCTGCAAGGCTTTGCTTCCCTGAATGTCTATGCATTCATAATCTGTACAGTTCAATAATGTAAAGGAGAACATGAGTTAGCAAACATTGTTACAGTTTTGTTGTTCAGCTTTACATCACAATTGGGATAAATGACATTTATGGTACCAGAATTTTCTTTAAGTTGTAAAATGTTCTTCCTTTCACAGGGCATGACATTACTTCTTTATTCATGGTGCCCTCCACATTCACACCCTCTCCGTGATGGGGTCACCTTCCCTGCACAACCTGGCAAAATGTCCCCTCCTTTTTCATTTCTTGCAAGTGACACTCCAAACTGAACAATGGATGTTGTTAGCCAGATGGTGGCTTCTTCCACACCTGTAGCATCTGTAATTCCTTTCATTCCCAGGAGGCTTGTGCATGTTATTCATACTTTTCACCTTATTTACCTCACATACCTCCACTTCCTCTTGTATATTGGCTATCACCTCTGCTGTGGTCTTCATCTCTTTTATACATTTGGCAGTGTGTTCCACTGATTTGGCAATGTTCACTGCTTCCCGAAGGCTTAGCTTCTTTGCTAACAATTTTTCTTGGATACATAAGTTGTTTGTGCACCACATCAGTTTGTCTCTAATCAAAGAGTCTGTTAAATTTCAAAATTCGCACAATTAGGTGAGACCCCTCAATGCTGCAATATAGTTTGTAACTGACTCTTGTTAGCCCTGGGACCTGCTGAAAAGTTTGTGCCTTACCAACAAATAATTTTTTTGTCACCAAAGTGTGTTTCCAACTTCATCATAGTAGTAGCAAAATCGTCCATACCTTCCACTGCCTCACCATTGGGGTTTTATGGTTTGGGCAACGTTTCATAGATTTTTCGCCCTTGTAGACCCAAATTATGATGGAGGATGTGCTGTTTGAGCATGGCAGTGAACCGTTCACCCCCTATGGCAATCAGGTATGACTCAAAAAGTTTGACCCACTCCTTCCAGCATATCTCAGGTTCTCCAATTTTGTTTAGAAAAGGAGGTGGCTGTCTCATGCTTGCTGCAGCCATCATGTTAAGATAAGGGGTTACATAACAGCTAAATGAAGGAAGGGAAGAGTTGGAGACAGTGATGCAGTGGAAAAAATGCTTAGAATGGGAAGGTTGCTTTCTACAAAAGTCAAAAAATTAGATATAACCAGGAAAGATGGAAGCGCAACCTTGCTCACAACACACTTGTCCCAAATAGTCAATGAATACCCATGTGCCAGGTTCAGGAAGTGCACACAGTCTCCAAAAATGTACAAAGTGAATAGCATTAATACTGTGGCAGGGTATACTGCAGTTTATCCACTTCGCTTCCTTGGAAATTAGTATAAGAATGTATATTTTAATGCATGAACAGATAAAAGTCCCCACTATACTTCTATTAAATTGGACAAATAGTGCCTGCGAGCTGTAATCCACTTATGAGGGCCCACCGTAAATTAGTTATGACATGGTCATCAGACAATTGAATTAATCTGTCAAGACCTTGAAAGAAAAAACGTGCGTCGCACGCCTCATCGAATCCCTTCTTGCACTTGAACTTGGCAGAAGGGATTCTACGGTCATATGACGCTTGTTTATTCTTTAAAGGTCTTGACAGATTAATGTAATTGTCTGATGACCATGTCATAATCATTTTACGGTTTTAAATACTGGTGAGGACTTCACAAGGTGGGACCTCATGAGTGGATTTCAGCTCAATACTATTGGAAAACCCTGACAGAGCCATTAGGTACTCAACCTCCAGTATTTTACCTGAGATGCCTGTGTGGCAACAGGATTAGGTTGCCCCGCCCCCCTTCATCCAGAAGAAGATTTGCAGCAGGGGTTTAAGTCACCCTCTATGCACAAGCCGAGTAGAAATGTTGATGCACCCCACCCACTAACGGCCTGTATCACATCCCATCCCCTTCGCTTGATGTTGCATTTATGCATTTACAAAAGTATACACAAATGTTATAAATGAATTCTTTGGGACAGGCCTTTCTGTACTGGTCTCTTTACCAGTCCATTGCCAAAGCTGTAAAAATGTATAAACTCTGAATATTTGTGACTATTCACTTTTCCCTACCCATCACAAGCACACCCATTCTTCTTTCATCCTTTGAGCAACCTTTGTACCTTCCTTTTGTCAAATTAATTTTGATCTGTTTCAAGTATATAAAAATTGAATCTACTGAACTTAAACAATTCTTTGGCGCTTTTGTGTTTTACATTGACTGTATATTTGGTACAATGCTATCTTAGACAGCAGGGTATGTTGTTGCATTTATTTTTGGTATTTTTTTTACCAGTGTTTGAAATATTTAAGCTACACACACATGATAAATTATAATATATTCTTCTATAAAGCAGTCACGGACCACTTGTTTCATTACTGCATTGTACCCAGGTCTTGTGATGTTTATTGTGTTACCCCAATAATTTGTAATGGTTAGTGTTGGAATAAAAGCACATGAAACAAAGGAAGTTCCAAGTATGCTTTAATGGCTATCCACCTCTCCTCAAAAACTGACAGGTGTCAACATTCTAACCCAAGCTTAAAAGTAGATAATGTGAGAAATTGGATTATTGGTTGAATGGGGTGTGAGCCTGGTCCTGCAGCAACCACAATCATTGCCAGGTTAAGGTGGAAGCAAACCCCCAATTAACCTATGCTCATCGCCCTGGTAGCTTGGCATAGAGCAGTCAGGCTTAACTTCAACACAATATGAGATTATTTGTGCAAGACGTCTAACAGTACAACAGTGAATACACCACACAAAAAGATCCAACACCATTTTAGAAAAATAGAGTAACGGTAGATCCAGGGTTACACATTTTCAAACAATACAATGTAAAATAGCACTAAAAAGCACAAAACTGGGTGGCCTGATCTGAGGCACCCTACCTCTTGCAAATACCTCTAACCAGCTCCCCCATGCTGCGGAATAGCAGGGGACACCCTCGGAGACACTAAAACTATGTTGGATGTCATCTGCGGGCCGCGGCGGAGAGGACCGGAGCTGCGGGGCTCAATATAAGATGGCAGTCTGGCAGCGGCGTATCCCGCTTGTGGAGGAACTACCCTTGCAGTGTAACCACTGGCGGTAGGGGTTGCCCTTGTCTAAGTTGTGCAATTACAGATGGGGCCTGACGGGCGGCTCTGCCAGAGGAGCTGGTTGCGAGATATTACCACCACAGCCCGGTCAAGCGAAGAGCATCCCCCACATGGCCCCAGGTGGGGAGCAGGGGCCCATTTAGTGAGGAATAGGTCCCCATGCAAAGCACTGCCCACCACTTGGCCCCCCGGGAGCGAGTGGGGGGCCCCTGACCAGCCTACTTCTGCTGCAGAGCCCTGGAACTGGGTAGCCTGACCCTAATATGGCAGAGGTCATGCGGCCTCTAGGTTACCAAATTGACCTGGTTGGGCCTCTTCTGGGCCCCATGTTGGCCGGCATTCGTTTTCACTTGGGGGAGCCATCCCATGCCCCGAGGTTGGGTCCCAATGCCAGACCCACCCAGGGAAAAAGTGAGATTTTCTACCACCACAGCCCTTCTAAGCAAACAAAATCTCCTGCAAGATCCCTGAGGTGAGGAGTGGGGACATACAAATTAAGGTGGAAGGCCCCAGGAGAATCAACATTTAACGCACTGCACCCGGGAGATCTGAGGGGTCCCCTGATTTACCTGCATCTACAGAAGAACCCTGGAGCTGAATTGCCTAGACCTATTATGGCTAGGGTTAGGTAGCTTCAGGCTTAATACTACAGCCTCGTGTCTGGTTACTTCAGCACCAGTGCTCTCCTGGGGGTGCCAACCAGAACCCCAAGAAGCATCCAGTCCGAAACCGGGGGGGGAGCGAGAGGGTCTTGGGGTGTCAGGACCACTGTGGGACTGAGGCCTAGGCATTGGGACTGTGCAGCAGGATCTCCGCGCCTTCCCACTGAGTTTCCACACTGCTCTTTCACCACCTCATTACAAGGGGGCCTCTGCCTGACACTGCACCTGGACAATATGCCACCAAAGAAAGCACAGAACACTAAACTTTCCAACTATTTCACCCCAGCTACCTCGGGCGTGGACAAGGAAGGAAGGGCCCGTACCGGCAGCGACATGGTGCTTACAAGAGAGGATCTGTTTTTGTCACTGAGGGAGTTCAAAAAGGAGATCAAAGAGGACATTAAAGCAGATATGGGGGCCTCGTTTGGCGCTTTTAAAGCAGAGATGGGAGGAATATTGATGGCCCTGCAGGCAGATGTGGACTTGATTGGGGCTCGCACCTTCGATCTCGAGGCAAAGTGCCGGGAACTGTGGGATCGTGTTCAACCTCTTGCAGCAGGGTCTGCGACCTACGCAACCAACTTAAGGCCACCTCACTTAAGTGCGAAGACCTCCAGAATTGCTCTAGATGCAACAACATCCATGTGAGGGGCCTGGAGGAAGGCTGTGTGGGCCCGGATCTGGAAGCATTCATGGTGGTGATGTTTGCAACAATGCTTGGAGAAAATGTTCTGGAGGTGTGCCTCAAGAGGGTCCACAGGGTTGGGCCTCGCCCACCAGGGGACTCCAGAACACCAAGGGATGTTCTAGCAAAATTTAGCTCCTTCAAAATCAAAGAAATGATTCTCTAGAAGTCATGTCCTCTGGAAAAAATAACATTTCAGAAGACTTCCTGCTGGTTTTATCAAGATGTGGTCCAAGCACCACTTACTTGTCGGCAGCAGTTCCGGACGATCACAGACGTCCTGAGGGAGCACAACATAAAATACTACTGGACGCATCCCTTTGGCCTGGCCTTTGCGTTGGATAGCAGAAGCATCCATTGTGTTAACGACAGGAGGCAAGATGGCCGCGCCTGGATCGTAGAGGGCAGTCGCACTCAATCCTTCTCCTGACTAAGGTGCTGACGGCAGAATTAACCAGTATGCTGTGCACCCCCAGAAGCCTGGAAAACCGAACAATATTAGGCAAGATGGCCTATAGACTCGTAAACGCACAGCGCACCCACTTTGGCATCTTGATTGGTCTCGCAATATTGAGATAGAGCCTGTTTAACCTGCTCTGGCTCGTTTATGGCTACAAGGCATCCTTCACGATGTTCCTTCGCTCCCAGAGACAGTAGAAGGCATCGAAGGATCTTTCTAGTTCTGACGCAAAAGGTCCAGCGGAGAATGGAAGCAAGAAAGATACTGGGACACCAGGACCGACTCTGTGTCTCCTCGGCACGATTAGGAAGCCGACAGTCCCAGCAACAAAGAAGAAGATGGAGCAGCGGGCCAAGGCATCAGACCTAGCCGCAGCAGATCAGACGCGCCGCGTTCCGATACAGCGGCAACAAAGAACTGTGAAGGATGGCATGACACAGAAAGATACAACCCTGAGACAGCCTACCCTTACTAAAGCCTTCAACATCAAGCCAGCTGAATTTGCCCTAGACCCGACACCAGTGCAGTCAGTGCAGGCAGCTCACACGGACATCAGCACAGGTTGCGGAGAAGCCGTCCTCGAGGACGCTAGGAACGTGGTTGCCAAGCAACAGCCGAATCCGACTCCAGCAGTGGGGAAACAGGGCGATAAGCGGCAGTAGGAGACAAGAGACGAGCATGGGGGCTGTTACAGAAGTGGAAGCGATTAATACTGGCAACTCTGACATTCTGGATGCCCTGCTACTGGTAGAGGTGAGCCTGGGTACCCCGCACCCCACTGTAAGTAAATGGGGAAGTGAAGTAAGTCTGGCAGCACAGAACTTAAATTCAGAAGACAATTCAGAGGATAAAATACAGGGGAGGCCGGACAGGGGGGGAGGTTCACCCAAGGGAGATTGTTTTTATTCATTAAATGAAGAGTCTGAGTATTTACTCTCCAGTGAAGTAAGCTCGAGGGGTAGTTCGGACACATCCTCAACCACCTCAGGCAATAAAAGCCCCCAGAAAAAAAGGAGATCCAAGGCTTGGATGCACTGCTTAGAATCCCCCTTAAGCACAAATAAAAAACTTCTATGGGATTATTCCGCCACCTCTCAAGTGTACCAGGAAGATAACCCCCCCACCACCAGAAACAGGGGAGACCCCGCCAAGACCCCACCCCAACATGCTTCTATGGACCTGCTGTTTAATGCCCTAAAACAAATGCAGGGGGAACAAGATCAGAGAGTCGGAGGGCAAGACAGGCCACTAAAAAAATTTAGACCTCACTTGGGAGGTGAATAAATTATATGAAGAAGTGGCGGATAGAGTTGAACATGTGAAGGAAAGGGCTGAAAGAATGGAGGACGACATGGCAGACTGGCGGTCTTTTAAAGCAACTCAGAAAAAACTGGTGGAGGATCTACAATGGAAAATGGAGGGTTTCAAAAAACCACCAACGGCGAAACAATGTTAGACTTCTTTGCATTGCAGAAGGGGCGGAGGGCCAGGACGCCAGGAAGTTTGTGATCAACCTTCTAAAGGGGGCCTTTCCAGAAACGCAATGGCAATGGAAGAGCGAGGTGCAAAGGCACATAGGTTTTCTACTTAGCCTGAAGAAAGGTTGGGGAGGTGGTCAAGAAAGTCAGATCAAAGAGGACATTAAAGCAGATATGGGAGCCTCGTTTGGCGCTTTTAAAGCAGAGATGGGAGGAATATTGATGGCCCTGCAGGCAGATGTGGACTTGATTGGGGCTCGCTCCTTCGATCTCGAGGCAAAGTGCCGGGAACTGTGGGATCGTGTTCAACCTCTTGCAGCAGGGTCTGCGACCTACGCAACCAACTTAAGGCCACCTCACTTAAGTGCGAAGACCTCCAGAATTGCTCTAGATGCGACAACATCCATGTGAGGGGCCTGGAGGAAGGCTGTGTGGGCCCGGATCTGGAAGCATTCATGGTGGTGATGTTTGCAACAATGCTGGGAGAAAATGTTCTGGAGGTGTGCCTCAAGAGGGTCCACAGGGTTGGGCCTCTCCCACCAGGGGACTCCAGAACACCAAGGGATGTTCTAGCAAAATTTAGCTCCTTCAAAATCAAAGAAATGATTCTCTAGAAGTCATGCCCTCTGGAAAAAATAACATTTCAGAAGACTTCCTGCTGGTTTTATCAAGATGTGGTCCAAGCACCACTTACTTGTCGGCAGCAGTTCCGGACGATCACAGACGTCCTGAGGGAGCACAAAATAAAATACTACTGGACGCATCCCTTTGGCCTGGCCTTTGCGTTGGATAGCAGAAGCATCCATTGTGTTAACGACAGGAGGCAAGATGGCGGCGCCTGGATCGTAGAGGGCAGTCGCACTCAATCCTTCTCCTGACTAAGGTGCTGACGGCAGAATTAACCAGTATGCTGTGCACCCCCAGAAGCCTGGAAAACCGAACAATATTAGGCAAGATGGCCTATAGACTCGTAAACGCATAGCGCACCCACTTTGGCATCTTGATTGGTCTCGCAATATTGAGATAGAGCCTGTTTAACCTGCTCTGGCTCGTTTATGGCTACAAGGCATCCTTCACGATGTCCCTTCGCTCCCAGAGACAGTAGAAGGCATCGAAGGATCTTTCTAGTTCTGACGCAAAAGGTCCAGCGGAGAATGGAAGCAAGAAAGATACTGGGACACCAGGACCGACTCTGTGTCTCCTCGGCACGATTAGGAAGCCGACAGTCCCAGCAACAAAGAAGAAGATGGAGCAGCGGGCCAAGGCATCAGACCTAGCCGCAGCAGATCAGACGCGCCGCGTTCCGATACAGCGGCAACAAAGAACTGTGAAGGATGGCATGACATAGAAAGATACAACCCTGAGACAGCCTACCCTTACTAAAGCCTTCAACATCAAGCCAGCGGAATTGGCCCTAGACCCGACACCAGTGCAGTCAGTGCAGGCAGCTCACACGGACATCAGCACAGGTTGCGGAGAAGCCGTCCTCGAGGACGCTAGGAACGTGGTTGCCAAGCAACAGCCGAATCCGACTCCAGCAGTGGGGAAACAGGGCGATAAGCGGCAGTAGGAGACAAGAGACGAGCACGGGGGCTGTTACAGAAGTGGAAGCGATTAACATTGGCAACTCTGACATTCTGGATGCCCTGCTACTGGTAGGGGTGAGCCTGGGCACCCCGCACCCCACTGTAAGTAAATGGGGAAGTGAAGTAAGTCTGGCAGCACAGAACTTAAATTCAGAAGACAATTCAGAGGACAAAATACAGGGGAGGCCGGACAGGGGGGGAGGTTCACCCAAGGGAGATTGTTTTTATTCATTAAATGAAGATTCTGAGTATTTACTCTCCAGTGAAGTAAGCTCGAGGGGTAGTTCGGACACATCCTCAACCACCTCAGGCAATAAAAGCCCCCAGAAAAAAAGGAGATCCAAGGCTTGGATGCACTGCTTAGAATCCCCCTTAAGCACAAATAAAAAACTTCTATGGGATTATTCCGCCACCTCTCAAGTGTACCAGGAAGATAACCCCCCACCACCAGAAACAGGGGAGACCCCGCCAAGACCCCACCCCAACATGCTTCTATGGACCTGCTGTTTAATGCCCTAAAACAAATGCAGGGGGAACAAGATCAGAGAGTCGGAGGGCAAGACAGGCCACTAAAAAAATTTAGACCTCATTTGGGAGGTGAATAAATTATATGAAGAAGTGGCGGATAGAGTTGAACATGTGAAGGAAAGGACTGAAAGAATGGAGGACGACATGGCAGACTGGCGGTCTTTTAAAGCAACTCAGAAAAAACTGGTGGAGGATCTACAATGGAAAATGGAGGGTTTCAATAAACCACCAACGGCGAAACAATGTTAGACTTCTTTGCATTGCAGAAGGGGCGGGGGGCCTTTCCAGAAACGCAATGGCAATGGAAGAGCGAGGTGCAAAGGCACATAGGTTTTCTACTTAGCCTGAAGAAAGGTAGAGGAGGTGGTCAAGAAAGTCAGCCCAGGGCTATGCTGGTATACGTAGGTAACTATCTGCTGAGGCAGGAGATAATTGACAAGAATAGACCTGACTCCAAACGGTCATTCAATGGTACCACCTTCTTTGCAAGACCAGATTTTTGCCATGTCACGGTAGAGAAGTTGGAAACTTAGGCAGCTAATTGCGCCCTTTCAGGCAGTAGGTTCCGAGGCATACTTTTTGTTCCCGGCCAGGCTTAAGATTATCATAAGAGGACACGTGAGGATGTTCTTCTCTGCGATTAAAGCGAAGCAATTTCTGGAGGAATTAAAAGGGCAGAAGGGCGGGTAGGTATTGTTATCAGTTGTTCAGCAGAAGTAGGAGGGGCTTCAAACGCAGGAGGGCGGTCAGCACAACAGGAATGAGTAGGTTGGGAGGGAGAGGGATCACTGACATAATATCGAGGGACAGAATATCACAAATATCGTGTAAAAAATATTGACAGACAGAATATCGAGTTTGTATCTACAAACAGGTAAGTACAAAAATATCGAGTATAAAATATCGTTTACTAAAATATATTTTATTAAAAACAATGTTCAATTAAATTAATATTACAAATTAATTACTAAAATATACTTAAAAATACTTAAATTAACTTATAATAATTCAATATTTAATAAAGGTTTTAAAAAAAAAATTTAAATCACATTTGTTGAAACATATATATATATTAACATAAATAATTAAATAATATCCAATATTATTACCATACAATAGCAGAAGTGTTAAAATTACTATTCCCACTCCAAAGAGTGCAATCGTAGGGAAAGCGTTGGATAGCGTAGGGGTTAAAATTACTATTCCCACTCCAGTGGGTGCAACAGTGGGGAAAGCGTTAGATAGCGTAGGGGTAAAAATTACTATTCCAACTCCAAGGAGTGCAACAGTAGGGAAAGTGTTGGATAGCGTAGGGGTAAAAATTACTATTCCAACTCCAAGAAGTGCAACAGTAGGGAAAGCGTTGGATAGCGTAGGGGTAAAAATGACTATTCCCACTCCAGTGGGTGCAACAGTAGGGAAAGCATTGGATAGCGTAGGGGTAAAAATTACTATTCCAACTCCAGGGAGTGCAACAGAAGGGAAAGCGTTGGATAGCGTAGGGGTAAACATTACTATTCCCACTCCAAAGAGTGCAACAGTAGGGAAAGCGTTGGATAGCGTAGGTGTTAAAATTACTATTCCCACTCCAAAGAGTGCAACAGTAGGGAAAGCGTTGGATAGCGTAAGGGTAAAAATTACTACTCCCTCTCCAAATAGTGCAACAGTAGGGAAAGCGTTGGATAGCGTAGAGGTTAAAATTACTATTCCCACTCCAGTGGGTGCAACATTAGTAAAAGCGTTGGATAGCATAGAAGTAAAATTTACTATTCCCACTCCAGTGGATGCAACAGTAGGGAAAGCGTTGGATAGCGTAGGGGTTAAAATTACTATTCCCACTCCAGTGGGTGCAACAGTAGGGAAAGCGTTGGATAGCGTAGAGGTAAAATTTACTATTCCCACTCCAGTGGGTGCAACAGTAGGGAAAGCGTTGGATCGCGTAGAGGTAAAATTTACTATTCCCACTCCAGTGGGTGCAACAGTAGGGAAAGCGTTGGATAGCGTAGGGGTTAAAATTACAACTCCCACTACAGTGGGTGCAACAGTAGGGAAAGCGTTGGATAGCGTAGGGGTTAAAATTACTATTCCCACTCCAGTGAGTGCAACAGTAGGAAAAGCGTTGGATAGCGTAGAGGTAAAAATTACTATTCCCACTCCAGTGAGTGCAACAGTAGGGAAAGCATTGCATAGCGTAGGTGTTAAAATTACTATTCCCACTCCAGAGAATGCAACATTAGGGAAAGTAAATACTTCATGTATTATTGTAAAAAAATTAAATTAATATCTATAAAAAAATTATTTAAAAGTAATTACCAATTTAATATAATATAATAATAAATCAATTAAAATTACTAATTAACATTCATTATTACAATTAGTTACCTATTAAAACTAAGTAATTACTAAATAACTATAAATCATTTAATAATTAAAAATTAATTAACAACCAATTAGAATTAAATACTATTAAATGTATTTAATTATTTAATTAATTGTAAAAAAATTACTTCCCACCCTATTCCCCTATAACCCAACAACCCGCTACAGAAAATAAATTAGTAAAATTAACATAATTAGCAATTAATCAATTAATTAAAATTAATTACCAATTAAAATTGTATTTACCAAATATAAATTAATTAACAATTAATTAAAAAATAATACCAATAAATAAATTTACTTATTTAATTAATTATAATTAAATTACTTCCCACCCTATTCCCCTATAAACCCACAACCCGCTACACAAAAAAATTAGAAAAATTAACATAATTAGCAATCATTCAATTAATTAAACTTAATTACCAATTAAAATTGTATTTACCAAATATAAATTAATTAACAATTAATTAAAAAATAATACCAATAAATAAATTTACTTATTTAAATAATTATAAATAAATTACTTCCCACCCTATTCCCCTATAAACCCACAACCCGCTACAGAATTAAATTACGCAAAAAAGAAAAATACAAAATTCATTCATAAAAATTAATTATAACATAAATACACACTATTCACACATATTATAACATAAAAAACACTCTAAAAAATTAGATATTATTAAAAAAATCGATATTTTCAACAATCTATATTATATACTTCGATATTTTAACTTTCCATATTTTTAACATTCGATATTACATTACTTACCTTAAAAACGATATTTTTGATATCTATATTCTGTCCATTCGATATTTCGTCCAATCTATATTTAAAACTCGATATTATGTCCAATTGATATTTTGATTGTTCACCGAGGGAGAGGGATTCGACAACCGAGATCCAACAGCAGGCACACATAGGTCCTGTGTGACCTATTTGCCTGTAAAGTGGGGAGGGGGGTCTCACAGGGAGGGGGACCTGGGTGGGGAGGGTAGGGCGGGGGGCACGGGGGAAGTCTTTGGTGGTCTGGTTTGTACAGCACATGGTAGCATAGCACATCATCACATAGGTACTATATACACTCTTAAGCCCTGGGTGAGCAAGAATGGCATAGGACTGGCAGAGTAGGAGGAAATTTCCAGTAAGCATAGATGAGCATAAGAATAGCTTCAATTAATGTTTGCAGACTAAATGACGGGAATAAAAGGCAGCGGGTGGCAGCACTCTTGAGAATAATGCCCTTAGACATAATTTGTCTCCAGGAGACCCAAATTGAGGGAACCAAGGGATATGCATGCTGGAACAGCTGGGTTTTGAAGTATTGGCATTCACAAAACAGGGGACCAAAACAAGAGGGGTAGCCATACTTGCCAAAAGGGGTGACATCACGATTAGAAGAAAAAAAGATCAATGGGGTAGGTGGGTAATAATGGAAGGTAAAGCCAGGGGTGAAATGTTCACGATAGTCTCTGTCTATGCCTGCACTGAGGATGACCCAGACTTATTCGAATTCTTGGACTCCGAACTCCCTTTGTGGCCACAACCGGTCATCTGCTGTGGGGATTTTAATATTAATGGGCTGGATGGTTTGGGTACGGAAGGTGGACAGATATATTCCAGCCGGAAGAAACGGACCTGCCAAACAATACGCGCCACAATGCCCTGGTGGATTTGTGGGCCCGGTGTTACCCAGCTGGCTCTGGAAGTACATTTTACTCGGCCCCCCATAGGGTGACAGTTAGACTGGATTATTTCTTGATCTCCAGCTCTCTGGTAAATAGTAGTCAGCTAGATAAGCTACCCAGAATTATTTCAGACCACAACCCACTAGTATTAACACTTAGAGTAGGAAATACCCCGAAGAAAGAATCCAGTTGGACATTTGAGAGAGCTCTTCTGAAAGACGAGATATACATTAAACATATGCAGGATTGGATCGTGTCATTCTGGGAAATCAATAGAGGGAGTGCCCCCCCCAGGGGTCACCTGGGATGCATTTAAATCTGGCATTAGAGGAGAAACATTAAGCTACACACTATACGGAAATAGGCAGGAGAAGGCTAGAGTAGCTAAAATCACAAAAGACCTAGCAGATTTAGAAGATCAACTGCTTAGGGCTATAGTAAGAAAAGACCCCCTGGAGGATATTCTGGTAAGGATTGACCTTAACAAATCAGAGGCCAGTGAAAGTATTTCGAGGAAGGCAGTTACCGATTATTTAATACAGAGGGAAAAATGCTATGAGTTTAGCGAGCACATTGGGCATGTACTGGCAATCTGAACAAGGCAGAAACTGGCAGCAGGGGAAATTAGGGAAATCTGAGATGGTAAGGGGGAGTGGTAAACAACCCCGAAGATATTAGGGAGGTCTTTAGAGGGTTCGACGAGACCCTATACGATCAACAACAACCTATAATTGCAAACTGGGTCACGGAGTACCTCGGAGGTACCTCATACTCTGTACTTCTCGAGGAGGAAAAAGAGGCGTTAGATCTCCCAATCACAATACAGGAATTGGTGGAAGCTATGGACAATCTCCCCTCAGGGAAAGCAGCAGGTCCGGATCAAATTACAGCTGAATTCTACAAAAGAATCAGGGGGTCACTCTGCAGAGATCTTCACACGACACATAATAGTTATTTTAAAAAAAGATAAACCGCCCCTGGAACCGAGTTCCTACAGACCCATCAAGCTGATGAATGCAGATGCAAAATCTTTTCTAAAATGTTGGCAACTAGATTAGGGAGGGTAATTGAGAGTCTGGTCAGCACCACACACCATGGGTTTATTCCCCGGAAAGGCACCACACAACATACGAGGCAGATCATTACATTACTGGACGCAGCTGAGGTTTCAGGGGACCCTGCCCCAGCTGTTTTAATAGATGCAGAGAAGGCCTTCGACAGGGTCTCCTGGGACTATCTCTGGAAGGCCTTGGAATGGTGCGGCATTGGGTTAGGATTCATAAGGGCAATGCAGCCTTTATACAAAGACCCCCTCGGCTAGAGAAAAAATTAATAAGGGGTTTCCTGGCACACTACAGATCAAGCAAGGGACCAGGCAGGGATGCCCCTCATCACATCTGTTGTTTGCGTTGTATCTGGACCCGCTATTCTGTAGGTTGGAATTTAACATCCAAATTCCCCCAGTCAGTATGCATGGCATTGCCTACAAAGCATTTGCTTATGCAGACGATGTGGCCATTATCACCCCAGCCCCAATTAATGCTGTTAAAGAAAGCAAATCAGAGGCAATGAGGTTTGGGGCAATCTCAGGGTACGCGATAAACAAAGGGAAAACACAAATAGTTAAAAACTGTTTTACAGAGTGTGTGGATGAGAGAGTGGTCCCAGCAGCCACATACTTAGGGATCAGGGTAATATCAGACCTGAATAGTTTAGTAGAGATAAATATGGGGCCATTAATAACCAAGGTCAAAAGGAATCTCAAAAGGATACACAATCTGCATCTAACTCTTGTGGGGGGTATTAATGTTATCAAAATGCTTATCCTGCCAAAATTCTTGTATTTATTCAGAGCAATCTCCCTGTTTGTTGAGCATGCCTGGTTTAATAAATTAGAACATATATTGAACAGGTTTATCCAGGCACAAGGTAAAACAAGGAGGACATATCGTTATATCACTCACCAAGTGAAAGAGGTGGCTGGGGTGCTCCAGATTTTAGACTATATTATTAGACGGCGGCGCTACAATATATTCAGGCGGTGGAAGTGATGGGAGTGTGCAACCCAGAAATAGGCATAACTGCAAAAATCTTTATATCACTTTGTTGGGGGGAGAAGCAGATAACTGATTTTTTAACACTATTGACTTCAGCTATTATAAACACACTAAGTGTAAGACTTTACAAGCAGTGTACAAAATCTGGATGGCCTTCTCGAAAAAAACTGTGCTCGGTAGATACAATAGGTACACCCGCATGACAACAAATGTCTCTCTACCAGGGGAAATATTTAGAGATCCAGTTATGTTAGATTGGAAGAACAGTGGCATATACAAAGTAGGAGACCTTTTGGGCCCCGGGGGTATGCTCCAGTTCCAGGAACTACAGCTTAAATTCAATATAAATAGTAGGAGTTTTTTTAAGTACTTACAGGTGAGAAGTTTATTTGCTGGCAAATGAGGGGGACCTTTGGGATTTGGCCAAAATCGAATATTAGATAGCATTGAGGGCAGGGGAACTCAATTCGACAGCTATACGCAGAACTGAATGTACTAAAAACGGACGAAAGAGACAAATATGCCTCTAAATGGGTAGAGAAAGTAGGTGCTACTCAGGAGGGATTCCAGGGATCCTTGGATTTGGGATGTACTATACTCTGCTCAGACACCTTACAGGCACAACACTTCAAGACCCTGTACTCCCTGTATTACACCCCCGCTAGAATAGCACAGTGGGGAGATACAACAGGAATAACCTGCCCCTGATAGGACTGAACAGATGCAGAAATTATCCACATTTTTGCTACGTGTCCAAAATTATACACTCTTCCCAGGGCAATCAAGACATTTTTGGATAAATCGCTGGGGAGTTAAGACTACCCTGACACCAGAATTAATAATTTTAGGGGTTACGAGAGAAGCAGGAGGCCGGGATACAGAGTTCCTCTTTTTGCTGCAGCAGTGTTTCGCATTTGTATTGCAAAGGCAAGGCTAGATAAGACTCCCCCACCTTTCCAAACTTGGCTTGCTAGGTTACTGGCTACTTACAAATTGGAGAACGCGATCTATGCTAGGAAAGGTCGCAGAACCAGAGCACTGGGGAGTAGAATCTGGAGTCCCATTGCACAATGGAAAAGGGGGATGTCTGATACACCTAGATAAGACAATAAGAACGGTTGCACTGTATGATTAAAATGCAAATGCTTTTCTTTTTTCTTTTTCCAATATCTTTATATATATTTTCTTTCCATAGCCCTATTCCTTTTGCCTTATTTATAGGGAATTATTGCTATTAGTATTAAGGAAAGTGTAAAATGTGACTAAAATGTTGAGCAACATGTTAAATAGTATTGCATTGTATTATGCTTGGAAATTGGGCTTTGAAATACAGTGTGCTGTAACACTTGGTATGAAAATTGCAAAAAACACAGTTGATGGACAGAATGTAGAACAATGTCATACATTCACCCCAGTACAAGGATCTGGGCCTAAATCCATCATTGTTTTACACTCCACACCACCCTGGGTTAGACACTGGCTATATGCAAATCAGCTCTGACCCTGTGCCTCATGGGAACAGTCCAGTCCGAACTACCAAGCCATGTCTTTCCCAGACCGGAATCAAGCATCCAAGGACCGGTTTCTGGCTATCAGCCTTCATCAGCCTGGATAGCTTGACTCCAGTGGTGTGGAGAGCCTGGGACTCACGTCTGAGTATACCCAGCACACTCGGGGTGAAAATTGCAAAAAACACAGTTGATGGACAGAATGTAGAACAATGTCATACATTCACCCCAGTACAAGGATCGGGGCCTAAATCCATCATTTTTTTACACTCCACACCACCCTGGGTTAGACACTGGCTATATGCAAATCAGCTCTGACCCTTTGCCTCATGGGAACAGTCCAGTCCGAACTACCAAGCCATGTCTTTCCCAGACCGGAATCAAGCATCCAAGGACCGGTTTCTGGCTATCAGCCTTCATCAGCCTGGATAGCTTGACTCCAGGGGTGTGGAGAGCCTGGGACTCACGTCTGAGTATACCCAGCACACTCGGGGTGAAAATTGCAAAAAACACAGTTGATGGACAGAATGTAGAACAATGTCATACATTCACCCCAGTACAAGGATCTGGGCCTAAATCCATCGTTTTTATACACTCCACACCACCCTGGGTTAGACACTGGCTATATGCAAATCAGCTCTGACCCTGTGCCTCATGGGAACAGTCCAGTCCGAACTACCAAGCCATGTCTTTCCCAGACCGGAATCAAGCATCCAAGGACCGGTTTCTGGCTATCAGCCTTCATCAGCCTGGATAGCTTGACTCCAGTGGTGTGGAGAGCCTGGGACTCACGTCTGAGTATACCCAGCACACTCGGGGTGAAAATTGCAAAAAACACAGTTGATGGACAGAATGTAGAACAATGTCATACATTCACCCCAGTACAAGGATCTGGGCCTAAATCCATCGTTTTTTTACACTCCACACCACCCTGGGTTAGACACTGGCTATATGCAAATCAGCTCTGACCCTGTGCCTCATGGGAACAGTCCAGTCCGAACTACCAAGCCATGTCTTTCCCCGACCGGAATCAAGCATCCAAGGACCGGTTTCTGGCTATCAGCCTTCATCAGCCTGGATAGCTTGACTCCAGTGGTGTGGAGAGCCTGGGACTCACGTCTGAGTATACCCAGCACACTCGGGGTGAAAATTGCAAAAAACACAGTTGATGGACAGAATGTAGAACAATGTCATACATTCACCCCAGTACAAGGATCTGGGCCTAAATCCATCGTTTTTTTACACTCCACACCACCCTGGGTTAGACACTGGCTATATGCAAATCAGCTCTGACCCTGTGCCTCATGGGAACAGTCCAGTCCGAACTACCAAGCCATGTCTTTCCCAGACCGGAATCAAGCATCCAAGGACCTGTTTCTGGCTATCAGCCTTCATCAGCCTGGATAGCTTGACTCCAGTGGTGTGGAGAGCCTGGGACTCACGTCTGAGTATACCCAGCACACTCGGGGTGAAAATTGCAAAAAACACAGTTGATGGACAGAATGTAGAACAATGTCATACATTCACCCCAGTACAAGGATCTGGGCCTAAATCCATCGTTTTTTTACACTCCACACCACCCTGGGTCAGACACTGGCTATATGCAAATCAGCTCTGACCCTGTGCCTCATGGGAACAGTCCAGTCCGAACTACCAAGCCATGTCTTTCCCAGACCGGAATCAACCATCCAAGGACCGGTTTCTGGCTATCAGCCTTCATCATCCTGGATAGCTTGACTCCAGTGGTGGGGAGAGCCTGGGACTCACGTCTGAGTATACCCAGCACACTCGGGGTGAAAATTGCAAAAAACACAGTTGATGGACAGAATGTAGAACAATGTCATACATTCACCCCAGTACAAGGATCTGGGCCTAAATCCATCGTTTTCCTACACTCCACACCACCCTGGGTTAGACACTGGATATATGCAAATCAGCTCTGACTCTGTGCCTCATGGGAACAGTCCAGTCCGAACTACCAAGCCATGTCTTTCCCAGACCGGAATCAAGCATCCAAGGACCGGTTTCTGGCTATCAGCCTTCATCAGCCTGGATAGCTTGACTCCAGGGGTGTGGAGAGCCTGGGATTCACGTCTGAGTATACCCCGCACACTCGGGGTGAAAATTGCAAAAAACACAGTTGATGGACAGAATGTAGAACAATGTCATACATTCACCCCAGTACAAGGATCTGGGCCTAAATCCATCGTTTTTTTACACTCCACACCACCCTGGGTTAGACACTGGCTATATGCAAATCAGCTCTGACCCTGTGCCTCATGGGAACAGTCCAGTCCGAACTACCAAGCCATGTCTTTCCCAGACCGGAATCAAGCATCCAAGGGCCGGTTTCTGGCTATCAGCCTTCATCAGCCTGGATAGCTTGACTCCAGTGGTGTGGAGAGCCTGGGACTCACGTCTGAGTATACCCAGCACACTCGGGGTGAAAATTGCAAAAAACACAGTTGATGGACAGAATGTAGAACAATGTCATACATTCACCCCAGTACAAGGATCTAGGCCTAAATCCATCGTTTTTTTACACTCCACACCACCCTGGGTTAGACACTGGCTATATGCAAATCAGCTTTGAACCTGTGCCTCATGGGAACAGTCCAGTCCGAACTACCAAGCCATGTCTTTCCCAGACCGGAATCAAGCATCCAAGGACCGGTTTCTGGCTATCAGCCTTCATCAGCCTGGATAGCTTGACTCCAGGGGTGTGGAGAGCCTGGGAGTCACGTCTGAGTATACCCAGCACACTCGGGGTGAAAATTGCAAAAAACACAGTTGATGGACAGAATGTAGAACAATGTCATACATTCACCCCAGTACAAGGATCTGGGCCTAAATCCATCGTTTATTTACACACCACACCACCCTGGGTTAGACACTGGCTATATGCAAATCAGCTCTGACCCTGTGCCTCATGGGAAAAGTCCAGTCCGAACTACCAAGCCATGTCTTTCCCAGACCGGAATCAAGCATCCAAGGACCGGTTTCTGGCTATCAGCCTTCATCAGCCTGGATAGCTTGACTCCAGTGGTGTGGAGAGCCTGGGACTCGCGTCTGAGTATACCCAGCACACTCGGGGTGAAAATTGCAAAAAACACAGTTGATGGTACTTGGTATAGCAATCATATATATAAAATTTTAAAATAAAAAAAATTAAAAAAAGAAGCGTCCATTGCACAGAAATTGAGGAAGCTGCATCTACCCTGGGCATTGAAATCTCCACCCAAAAGCAATTGAAACGAGCAGGAGGCTCAGCAACAGACTAACAAATGGAAAGACGCAATGGAGGTCCATGGATGCACAGAGAAAAAAAAATTGGGATGATTCATGAAAAGTCTCTTCGGTCGGGTAACAAATCCGAACAATAGATGCAGTCTAGTTAAGTACTGTGGCACTCAGTATCATAAGGGGTCTGACCCCATTTGAAGATGACACTGAGTCACTGAGTTCATACAGAAGCTTGGGGAATTGTGCTTGTAAAAGGGAGATAAGTTCTAGCTTTATGTCATCAGACTGTCAGTGATCAGTGGGTAATTCGAAATGTATTTCAACTAGCTATGGGGAGGGCCTGGGCTACGTAAATGGATCTGCTTCTGGCGATGCTCAAGTTAAGGTTCTCTTTTGAGATAGAGCAACTCGGAGCTCAACCTTCTAGTTCACACATGTTGTGGAGTATGTTTTGGTATCCCAGAATTCTTCTAACGGACTATTTGGTCAGGGTCAAGGTGGTGGAGCTTCGGGGGAGAAGTCTCTGGTTCCCATGGACAATCTCTGCATGAATAATGTTGTTTTAACTGTTTATCTTGGAATGTGAGGGGACTTAACACCCCTATTAAGAGGCATAGCATGTGGAAGTTTATATTAGACCATAACATAAAAATTGCTGCCCTACAAGAAACCCACCTACCAAAAAAAGATGAAGAGCGGCTAAAAGACAGGGCCTTCCCACAGATTTTTTGTTCATCCGCACACACGAAACACAATGGAGTCGCTAACCTCCTCCACTCCTCTGTTCCGTTTCTCCTTCAGGATTCCAAATCAGACAAAGCAGGGAGATTCCTGATGGTCAGGGGTGAGCTGAGGGGTAGATCATGCACTTTTGCAACAGTCTATGCACCCAATGTTGGGCAACAAGAGTTCCTAAATGCATTTCTGGTCACATAAGAGGCATTTGCTATGGGGACCTCCTGTTGTTGGTAGACTTTAACTCTGTCTGGGATCTGTTACTAGACAATACCCATCCACATAGGGCAATAGGGGGTGTGTTTAACAAGAAATTCAAATTGGCATTACAGGGCATGGGTCTTGTGGACGCCTTGAGGGATCTGCAGCCATCAACAAGGGACTTCTCCTTTTTCTCACACTCTCATAGGACCTACTCCGGAATAGATCATGAATTCATAAGCCAATCCCTACATCACACACTCTCAGGCTGCCAGTTCCATCCGATTTGCCTTTCAGATCATGCCCCCTTAGAGCTGGTACTAGATTGGCCACCCGCATGCTAAACACCAGATAGTGATTCCCTAACTTTCTTAGCAAGGATCATCTCCTTAGGAATTAATTAAGTAAAGCAATTGCAGAACTCATTGATTTTAACGTCCCAGCAGTGACTTCTCTTCCAAACAAATTGGATGCCTTTAAGGCGGTCATACAGGGGAAGTGTATTAATTTGGCAACAACATTAAAAAAAAAACATGCAAGGGGAGATGATACTCCTGAAAGGGGAGTTCCAAATGCAGAAAGGGCTCATAAGGTCAACCCCTCAGTTCAGAACCTAAGAAAAGTCACACAGCTGAAGGGAAAATTACAGGTTATCTACACCAATGGGGCTTAGAAAAACATTCTGTGTCTACAAGCCCGAAGTTACAATGGGGGAAATAAAGTGGGAGCCCTCTTGGCTAGACAACTTAGAGCGAAGCAGGAAAAAGAGTTTATAGCGCACACTGTGGATAAAAATGGGTCTTTTCAGAAAAGTGAGGAAGGGAATGCTAGAGCCTATGGGGATTTCTACCAGACCCTATACACTGTGAACCACTTAGCAGTTGATGACCAAGAGAAATACTTCGAAGCGGTTGTGTTGCCACAGATCCCAGCCTCCACGAATGAGGTGTTAAGCATACCCATTTCCAGTGAGGAGGTATAAAAGACCATTGACGCACCTAAATTGCAACAAAACGCCTGGCCCTGATGGCTTAAATGATCACTTCTATTGTACCTTCGCCCCGAGCTGGTTCCACATTTGGCGTCCTTATTTAATGATATTGTAGTCTTGCAACAGGTGACCCCCCCCATGGGGGAGGTGTTCATTTCAGTCAATCTGAGGAGAGTGGTACACATTATCGAAAAAGTACAGAAAAAAGATATCCCAGCAGCCCTTCTCTCACTAGACGGGGAAAAGGCCTTTGAGTGGGTCGATTGGGGCTACTTGACGTGAACAATGAGGACATTTGGGTTCAACAAGACCTCCATATGCATGGTGCAGGCCAACTATTCTGCTCACAGGTTCTGGTAAATGGGAAGGCTTCAGAATCCTTTGGTCTCTCGCGGGGTACCAGGCAGGGTTGCCTGTTTCCCCCCTGCTCTTTTTTTTTTTTTTTTAAATTTCTTTTTATTGTTGCATCAAGTGGATCATCAGTACAAGCATCATGGTATCACGGGGGAGCGTCAACATTCCGCTCCACCCGACATTACGCAACTTTTAGAATAGACAGTTACATAGCATTCATCATGACAAAATCATTTTTCTCTTTTCGCCCCGAACTCCCCCCCCAACAACCATGAAAGTCAGCAACTGAGAGACCTCTACCCGAGGCCCCCCTTCCCACCCTCCATTTCCCCCCCCCCCAAGCAGCTTGTCCCCCTTCCCTCCACCCCACCGCCCGACTCCCGTGCCCTCCTCGGTCCTCTCAGGGTGTGTGATATGAGCATATGCAGTCCCATCGCCCGAGTCCTCCTGGGGTCAACAGGCCTAAGTCAGCTACATATAGAACTTCCCCAACGATCAATCCAGCCACCCGCACTCCCCCTCCACTCGGCTTCAACCTCCTACTCTAGTCCATGATAGTGCCTCCACTTGGCCCAGATTTTACGGAATTTTCGTGGGCACCCCCTCGCTTTATACGTAACCCGTTCAGCCGCCATATACATATCCAAGCCCCTCCTCCAGTCCTCCAGATTGGGCTTCCCTGGCGCCCCCCATAGTCTCGCAATGTCTCTTTTGGCTACTACCAAAGCCAGCAGCAGAAAAATGAGTGAGTGTCGTGTGATATCCACCTCAGTCGACATGCCCAAAAGCGCTAGCTTGGGGTCCTTAGGAATGTCGACCGCCAGTATCGCACTCAATTCAGTGAAGACCTCGTCCCAATATTCCTGTATCACAGTACAACCCCAAATGATGTGGAAGAAATCGCCCATTGGATGCTGGCATCGTAAGCAAGAGGAGTTCGTAGCGCTCCCCATCCGGAAGAGTCTCACTCTGTCATAGTAGGCCCGGTGAAGAACCTTAAACTGTATGAGGCGAAGCCTCGATTTTATGGCTACTTCTCGAGGGTGCATGAGAATGAGTTCCCAATCCAGGTTTTCCAGTGTGCCTACATCACCCTCCCACCTCTCCCTCAGAGCCTGTAGATCACCCAACATGTTATTCGTCAGTGTTTTGTATGTCATAGACACCGCCCCCCTCTGTATCTGTTCCTGTAGCAGGCGTCCCTCGAGTGGTGCATACTGGGGAATGTCTGCAAGAGAAATGTTTTGTGCCCCCCACGCATGTCGCAATTGCAAGTATTTAAAGTATTGGGTTTTCTGGAGGCCAAAGTCCTGCTGTAACGCCTGAAAGGTCTTAAGCTCTTCCCTCGCTATGACATCTCCGATTGTGGAAATGCCAATGTCGTCCCACCTTCGAAATCCCCGCAGTTTGTTCAGTTCAGCCAGCCATCTACACGACCACAGGGGGGTTTGGCGGGTGGGCCTTTCTTGCCATCCCATTTTAACCGTCGCTCTACGCCACGCGGATAGGGTGATCTTAGTCGTCCTCCCTTCCCTCCATAGAGGAAGTGCAGCACCGTCTTTTTTCCCCATTTGGATTTCTCTAGTGCATAGGTTGGGTGATCCGCAGGGGCATGTATCCATTCATTGATGGGGGTGAGGTGTTCAGCCCAGTAGTATGCCTCCAAATTAGGAAGCGAGATTCCCCCACTATATTGGTGGCGCTGCAGGGTCGTGAGTGCCACCCGGGACTGTTTCCCCAGCCACAGGAAGGAGCGGAGGTCAGCATGGATTTTCCGTATAGTCAGAGTCGGTAGAGGGTAATACTCATTTTGGAGGGCATACAAAAACTTCGGCAGTAGGATCATTTTATACAGGGCGGCCCTGCCCAGGATGGTGAGTGGGAGCGGTCTCCACCTATCCATCTCCGTCTTCGCCGCCACCAATACCCTGTCGATGTTGTCTGTGTACGAGCGTCGCCTATCCCGGGTGATAAAAACCCCCAAATACCGGAAGCCTTCCGTGGTGTGGATGAGGAGCTCGGGCAGGTTCTCCCCCCTAGGGGCACCTTGCGGGTCATAGAGGATCGACTTATGCCAGTTTATAGTGTGTCCTGCCACTGCCCCAAAGTCCCCCAGCTCTTTAAACAGGGCCGGGATTGTCCTGGCTGGGTCCGTGACATATAACAGAACGTCATCGGCATAAAGGGAGATCTTCTCCTGGTCGGCGTCCGACTCCCCCCAGTGAAATCCCATCACATCCCGGTTATGCCGAATATGGATCGCAAGGATCTCTATCGTAAGGGTAAAGAGGAGAGGGGAGAGCGGGCACCCCTGGCGTGTCCCCGCTCTATCGCAAACTCCCTGGAGAGCCTCCCATTGATCCGCACTTTCGCTCTAGGGTTCGAGTATAGCAGCTTCACCCAGCCTAGAAACTTGGGCCCTATCCCAAAACGTTCAAGGGTGCCCATCAGGAAGGGCCAATGCACCGCATCGAACGCCTTCTCTGCGTCCAAGGAGAGGAACCAGTGGGGTTCGTCCCTATCACAGACTTCCTGCAGCCAGTTGTGGGTGCGCCGTAGGTTGAGTTTGGTGGCCCTATCCGGCAGAAATCCAGATTGATCTGGGTGCACTAGGTCCGTAATGACCTGTCGCAGGCGCCGCGCCAAAATGGTGGCCAGGAGTTTAGTCTCGATGTTAAGAAGAGAAATCGGGCGGAAGGAGGAACAGTCTCCCCTGGGTTTACCCTCCTTGTGAATCGGGACTATGGTGGCAAGGGTCAGATCCGGTGGGAGGCGCCCGGCGCCAAACGCATCGACAAACAACCCTTTCAAGGGACGTGAGAGGAGGTCCCCCGTCCGTTTGAAAAACTCCGCCGGGAAACCATTAGGGCCCGGTGCTTTCCCGGGTTTCAAGAGAGCCAACGCCTCTGTAATTTCATCTAGGGACAGGTCGGCTTCTAGAGCCTCGCTACCTTCGGGGGTCAACTGCGGAACCTCCATGCCACCCAGAAACGCCTGCACCACCTCGCCGTCTCCGAGGTCCCTAGCCCTGTAGAAGTCCTCGAAATAGTTCGCAAAGGCCTCTGCTATAGAGTCGTCCGAAGACGCCCGCGCGCCCCCGGGGAGTCCAATCCAATCCACCCACCTGGCCGCTCTCTCCCGCCTGCTCAACCATGCCATGAGCTTTACAGATTTATCGCCCACATCGTACAAGCGGTGAAGGGTGGCCAGCGCCTGCGTGCGCACCTCATCCGTAGTCAATTCCCTGTATAGCTTTTGAGTATCCAGCAGTATTCTAAGATCTACCTCCCTCTTCGTCTTGTGATATTCAGCCTCTAGGGTCAATATGTTCGCCTCCTCTGCCGCTATGGCTTCAGTACGTTTCCTCCTGGCCTCCCCCACCCTGGATTGAAAGCGATCCCTCAGCACTGTTTTCATGGCCTCCCATAGTGTAGCCCTGGACTGCACCAAACCCTCATTCTCTGCCACAAAGACTCTAATATCTGCTCTAATGCCTCCCAGAATTTCAGGGGTCTGTATGTCCCATGACGACATATGCCAGTGTGCCCGTCCTCTCCCCCTATCCCGTCCTATGTGTACGAACAGCGGGGAATGATCTGAGATACCCCTCGCCCTGTACTCAGCCTGGTCCCCTGATGAGAGTTCCTGCCTTGAAGTGAAAATATAGTCCAATCTTGAGAAGACTTTGTGTGCCCCTGAGAAAAAAGAATAAGTGTCCTGCGTAGGGTGAAGCCACCGCCAGACATCAGTGAGACCGAGCGTGTCCATTCTGCGCGCCAGAGCCATCTCTACCGTTGTAGTTTGGGAGTTCCCAGACCTATCTCGTGTCATGCACATCACATCATTGAAATCCCCCCCCATGATCTGCACAGTGTCAGCCGTGTCCAGTAGTATGTTAGTGACCTCCTGCATCGTGCGTGCTTGCAATTTGGGTGGGGCATAGACCGACAGCAGCGTGTATCTGCGCCTCCTCCAGGTTCCCTGCACCCCTGCAAATGTACCCTGTGGATCTAACCACGTGCGTGTTACCGGGAAGGGAGTCGTTTTCCTAATGAGTATGGCCGTGCCCCGTGAGTCCATGGTGTACCCTGCATGTGCTAGGACTATGTATTGTCCGCGTGCTAGGAAGGCGCAGCGGTTGCCCCTCAAATGTGTTTCCTGAAGGAATATAATGTCTGGCGCTGCGCGCTTAATGTAGGCCGTAACCAGGCCCCTCTTAATTTTAGAGCCCAGGCCGTTCACGTTCCAAGTTAGCGCCTTCACCCCGGCGCCAGCTCTGGTCGGTTCAGCTAGTGTACCTGCCATTGCATTGCATGAGGACCATCAAATGTCGGGCCCAGGGGCCCGGGTGGTAGTAAGGGTAACCCTCCCCGACTCCGCTGCTTGGTGTCCTTCCGTCCCCCCCCTTCAACAACCCAACACCCCAACATGAGGCAATAACAACTCCAACAATCCCCACCTCCCTCCCCTTCCAGATGCGCCCCAACATGGGGCCAAACCATCAATGGGAGCAGGTCAGTCGCCCTCCCGCACATCCCTCCCCAACTCAAACAACAGTCAGAGCGGACTCTGGGGAAAAAAGAGTAAAGTATGTGTGGGGGATCGTGCCAACTTGCGTGCTCCTATCGCGCCGAGTTGCCATCTCCATCGAGTCTCACAGCAAAAGGTTCATGAGTGGGAGTCTTGTGTGTCTGTAGACGGACCTTGCCCCGACAGTTCCAGTTCCATGTGGCGGATCTCCTTCACCAACGCATGCAATGATTCCTGCAAAAGTTCCAAGTCTTCCGCCCCAGACGATGGACCCTCCGATTCTTCAACGTCGTCCCCCTCCGACCTCGCTCCACTCCGGGGCCCGTTAGCTCTCGCGCCTGTTGCCGGGTCGGGGGACTCTGATCTGCCATTCCTCCGGCTTGCCGATCCCCGAGTTCTGTACGGGGTTGCCGTGGCCTTGTGTTGGGTCCTCCGAGACCTTTGCCTCTGAGGCCTGGGCAATTCCCACCGCAACTTGTTTCGGACAGTTTTGTCCATCGCCTCTCTGCTGGCCACGTCTCTGCTGTTCAGGATGGGGCGCTCCTCCAGCCACTGCCATGCTTCCTCAGGATGAGTAAAGAAGAGCGTCTTGTCTTTGTAGATCTCTTTCAGCTTGGCGGGAAACAGTAGCATATATCTAATTTGGAGGGATCGCAGCTTTGCTTTTACCGAGTCATATGACCGGCGTTGTTTCGATACTTCTTGGCTATAGTCCGGGAAGATCATGATCGTTGCATTCTCCAGACGGATCTCCCCCAGAGCTCTGGCTTCTCGGAGGATCAGGTCCCTATCGGCGAAGTTCAAAAAACGGGCGATGACTGGCCGGGGTCTCGCTCCCTCCGGGGGCTTGGCCAAGAGCGCCCTGTGCGCCCGCTCGATAATGAAGCAGGGAGAAAATGGCGCCGTCGGGAAGGTGGTCTTGAGCCAGTTTATCAGGAAGGCCGCCATGTCTCTGCCCTCAATCCCTTCCCTGAACCCCACGAAACGGAGGTTGTTGCGCCTGGACCTGTTTTCCGCATCGTCCACCTTCCATTGAAGGTTACGGTGAGAAGCCTAGAGTTCCGCCATGTCTCTACTAAGTGCAGTAATCGCCTCACCGTCCTCCTTCAGCCTGTCCTCCGCGGTCGTTACCCTTTCGTTCAGGTTTCGGAAGTCTTGGCGGAGCAGCGTCACCTCTGCCCCAACCTCGCCAATCTTCGTTTCCAGCGCCGAGCGCGACGCTTGGATGTCCGTCCTGGACGCCTGGATGGCCTCCAGTAGCACGGCCATGTCGGGGCGGGAGCTCGGTGTTTCGGCCACTGTCCTCGGGGCCGCAAAGTTGTCCATGGGCCCCTATTTCGTAGTCCTGTAAGCCATCTCCTTCTTCCCCATGGTCTCCACGTGGGCGGGGGAACAGCGAGGCCCGGTCCGAATGCCCCGAGGGGGTCGGGCAAAGAAAGGGTGGCAGGGGGGACACACCGCTCTCAGCCTCCGCCGCCCGCGGAAGCCCTACAGCCGGCTGGGTATAGATCGCTGTGGAGATCTGACCGGGGAGGTCCGATCGTGTCCGAATACTGTACAGTTCCCTTGTTGCATCTCTCCTGCCTGTCCCCCAGCTCTCCACTGTATTCCGGCAGAGCAGCGCCCCGATTCAGCACTCACCACCCGCTGCCATCTTGGGCCGGCGGCTCTCCTGGCAAAGCTTTCAGTGCGGGTCCGGGGTGCTCTCCCGAGCTTGCGTCGCAGGTACGGACCAAGTGGGGGGGGGCCCTGCACAGTCTGTCACTCTATCCGGCAGCAGCTTGTCGAGCGGTGTGTCAGCGATCTCGCCTCCCTGCCGCCATCATGGCCGTCCGCTCTCCGGCGTAGCCTCTCCGCACTCAGAAGATCGAAAAAACCCACACGACCACCCTGATCACTGGCACTCTGTGAAGCGGAAAGGTTCTGCTGCAAGGTGGTGTGATTTTCGGGCTCGATGACAAGGATTAAAGTCGGATTATGGGGCAACTCGGCCGGAGCTCCGGCGAGGCACGTCTAGTCGGCCATGCTGCTGGCCACGCCCCCTCCCCCCTGCTCTTTGACCTCAGTATTGAATTTTTCGCAGAACATATCAGGGAAAATCCAGACATAGGTGGGGTGCCTTTTGGGACAGACAAAGACAAA
Source organism: Lissotriton vulgaris (assembly GCF_964263255.1). Lineage (NCBI taxonomy): Eukaryota > Metazoa > Chordata > Amphibia > Caudata > Salamandridae > Lissotriton > Lissotriton vulgaris. The sequence goes on along the minus strand of NW_028243080.1, from coordinate 4,864 downwards.
ATCTCCCTCTTCGCAGATGACATGTTGCTCCCAATCACAAGGCCTTGTCCTCTCCCTAGCTATCCAGAAGGTGTGCACTTCCTTTGAAAAGGCCTCGGATTTAAAGTTAACTTATCAAGGTCCTATCTCATCAACCTGACACTACCCAGGGATTCCATGAGAGACGTGGAAGAAATTTCCCCTTTTCAAAACACGCATAAAGACATCATGTACTTGGCCATCAAACTTACTCCTAAGCTATCAAAGTTCTAAGAGGGCCAACTACCTTCCCTTGCTTCAGCAGCTTAAGGCAGATTTGACCAGGTGGAGAACCACCTATACCTCTTGGATAGGACGCAACAGTGCTATTAACATGAATGGGCTTCCTAGGTTGCTTTACTTCTTTCAGGGCTTTCCGATACCAGTGGAAAGATCTCTATTTGTTGACCTGAAAAAGATGACCACTAAATTTATCTGGCTGGGGCAAAGGGCATGGTTATCTCACTGTTTGCTCACCAAGACGAGAGTGGAAGGAGGATTAGAAATCCTAGACTCCTTGGGCTTCTATAGGGTGGCACAACTCCGTGTGATGACAGATTAGTCTCTTCGCAAATCTGAAAAACTCTGGCTCCACAGGGACCGGCAAATATTGGATAGGGCGATCTGGGACCTCCTCCGGAAGTCTAAACAAAATGGCCCATTAAATGCTTACATTAGCACCCCCAGGGATTCTCTTCTTGCTACTCTGCTGGTGGGGGAAAAACAATTGGGCTCCTTATATAAGGGCATCTCCAAATACAATCGCTCCATATTTCTAAGAGAGGCTAACTATAAAATGATGTACGAGTGGTATTGGCACCCCCAGAAGTTGAGCAAAATATTCCCTAACACCTCCGATAGATCTTGAAGAGGTTGCGGTCATCTGGGAGATTTTAAGCATTTATGGTGGGATTGCCCCTCATTTCAGCTCTTCTGAAAAGAAATGTTATCCCAAATTAAGACAATACTGGGTTACCCAATTCCCACTACAATGGAACACACTCTCTTGGGCATTTGGGACTTGAGTCTAAAACGCCAAACCCATGGGGGCCGTTCTTTTATGTGGTTGTGATTAGGGTCCGCCAAAATGGCAATAGCTGCAGCATAGAAGAAAGTGGAGGCCCCCTCCCTAACACAATGGCATGCTAGGTTATGGCAAGCTCTGGCAATGGAAAGAATAGCACACATAGTGGATGACACAAGAGCAGGGTTCGACTATACTTGGGCCCCCCTGGTTGAGTATCTGTCGAAAGGTCTTCCGCTCTTCGCTTGTGGCCCCCGTTAAGGGCTGTTCCTCCCTTTTATATTTAACACATGGGATGACTTGAGAGGAGAGGCTTGGAGGCTCTGTTTTGGACACTGCCCACAAAAGCCCATCCACACCACTGACCCACCATGATTTTGTGATACAGTGATGCTATTGTTCGTTTTGTCTTGTTTTTTGAGTTTTAAGGGAAGAAGGGTTTTGGGTGTAAGTCACAATGGCCAACTAGATAACAAGACACACGCTGGTAATTAAAATAGGTATCATACTGGTCAACTTTTCCTGCATCCAGATAAGGTACATACATTGTATAGTTATCTCAGGTCGAGTCCTAGTACACAAAATAAAAATGTCATTTGAGTTTATTATATCTATTGATCTGTAAGATATGATGGGGCCCCCCACTGCTGTATGTTTTGTATTTGTTTTGCAAAACTGAAAGCAATAAAAATATTTGGAAATAAGAAGCACAAAGCTAAAAGCACACAGCACCAGCCACGGCTATCTGATCATGTTAGACTGGGTCGCATTTAAACGTTCAGGTCAACTGCAGTGGAGCACAGGTCGGACGGAGTCCCTGTTTGGTCCAGCTAAAAGTTTACCTTCTCAAGTTTGGTGCCAGGAGTCCCATTCACTTTGGAGAGGGCCGAGAGGAGCAAGGAGAGCGGAGCAGTTGGCTATTGGTGTGGTGCAAAGAGCAGGCTAGGCATCACAGATCGGCGGGCTGGAGCATCACATTGGAGGTTCACCACAAGCTTTTGGTGCTGCAGTGCAAAGTGACAGGCCTTATGGTGCTTTGCACTGATTTCCAGTATGAGTGGCACAGTCTTGATTGGAACAGGCTTGCTTGTTGTCACACAGTGACACTGCCTGCAGAGGGCTCCGGGGGCTGGTTCAGGATAGTGGGGAGCCCTTTAGGTCCTTAAAGCTCAGAATAAGAGGCCAACAGACTAACCCTTGAAGTCTCTCTGGGGCCCTGTGTTCATGATGAAGTTCCAAGGCAGACTAACCATAGGGGGTATGCAGCCCTTTGTGTGGAGACAGGGCACAGCCTATTCAAGTGGAAATGGGGCCCGGCCCGTCTCCCCCACCCATATTGTCAGTGATAGCCCAGTCAGTCACACCTAAGTTCCGCATTTTGTGTGGCTGTCAAGGAAGAATACACAAACTCAGCTGTCAGCTGCACTAAGCCATGTGAACCAGGTACATATATATTCACTGAAAAAACCATAGGTTTCACACCAGTTATAGTTAGCTGGAAATTTTACTGACATAAAACCATTGAAATTCACACGTTATAGTTAGTTTGACTCACTATAACTTGCGCGCCTGCAATGCACTGCTGATGACATCATATATTACATCACTCATGACATGGTCAGTGACATCACTCATGACATCACTGATGACACCATCCAGTGAATGTGTGCCTTTCTGAAAAATAAATATGTTTTATATATGTATATGTAAAGGTCGATGGAAGAATAAATGTTTAAATAGGTGTCTTAATGGATGTTTTTTTTTTTATTGATTGGTTAACTGGCTTATTAAGTGTATCTTAGTGAATACATATATTAGCGAGTATTGTTTAAATATTTAAATGTTTGTATCAGTGTTTCACTTTGTGTATAAGTGGCTGCATGGGTTGGTGAGTAGCTACATGTGTGTGTATATGGGTTATTAGATGTTTTTTTAGTATCAGTATGAGTGTCTGTATGGTTTGGTGGGGGTGTTGCTTAGCACATAGATGCATCAATGACTGACTCACTGTTTGTATGTGTTTTGAAGACAGCATATGTGCAGGACTGTATGGGTGGATGAGTGTGTGTATGTGTGTGTTAGTGAGTGAATGACTGTCTAACTAGTGTCTTTATCAGTAACTACATATGTTTTGATCTAGTATATGTGAGTATTGATGTATATAAGTAAGTATATGTCAGAGTGAGAGATTGAAGAGTTCTTGTTTAAATAAGAATGTTTTATATAAGTGATTGTTTAAGAGAGTAAGTATGTGTAAGTTTCCTTAGAAGTAAGTTGGTAGTGTGTGTATAGCTGTATATGCAAATAAATGGATGTTCAATAGTTTATTTGCATGTGTGAGTAACTTTTGGATGACTGTTGGTGTGTATCAGGATGTATAGGTGTTTCACTACATATGAAGAGGGAATATATGTACGAGTGACTATATAGAACTGTTGGTGAATGAGTGGATGTGTATATAGATGGTGGTATTACTGAATTGGTGGTTGTAACTGGTATGGGTATCTCCATTTTTTTGAAAATGTTAGTTTCTGTTTTTGAATATGTGTTTCAAGGGTTACATTACACTGAAAGGAGGTCTGTCAGTCTGTCACAAGGATGGTTTCATCAGTGATGTCATGCGTGATGTCACTGACCATGTCATGAGTGATATAATATGTGACGTCATCAGCAGTGCATTGCAGTGCACAGCAGTGCATCGACCCACCCCCGGAGGCGCCCGGGGGCGCGTAGCGTAAGCGTGTCGGGTCATGTGACCTGAAAATAACACTTTTTATTGGTGCAGAACAGTTTTAGTTTCCAAATGTTGAAAGCCCGGGTCATGTGACCTGAAAATAACACTTTTCATTGGTTCAGGACAGTTTTTTTTTCCGAATGTTGAAAGCCCCCACCTTTTATCCTTATTCTGACTTTATCCTTTGACTGAGGAAGACCTGTTTGGAGATCTGTGACTAATATTTTGTACTTTAAAATGGCTTCAGTAGCAGCAGCAGCTGGAGCATCTGCACCACCACCATCACCACCAAGAGGACCACCACAACACCACAGTGGTGGAGATGAAGAAGAGGAGAAGGAGGAGGAGGAGGGGAGTAGGACATTCCTACCAGAAGACAATACCCCATATAGGCCAAAGCAGCACATTGTATGGGAGTTTTTTTCCATCCCAGAGGGCAAGAAGAAAGTGAATGTGCCAAAGGTGACTTGCCAAATCTGTGGCATTGAACTTTCAAGGGGGAACCCTAATAAAAAATACTCATTTGGCAATAACACCATGATTCGGCACATGCAGCGCAAGCATCCCAACAACTATGCTGCGGCAGAGGGGAGAGAACTGGCCAGCAACCCTCCCCAATCTTCACCCAGCACCTCCAAACGAAAGCAACCCACTCCATTGGGACCAGAGACAAGGGAGATGGTCCCAAACATACAACCACAGTTTGGGGAATACAAGAGCTCTTGTATATTTTGTGGTAAGACCATCACCTATGTTGAGCAAAGCAAAAAGCTGATCAACCGTGCTGGTGACAACCACAATTGCCCCAAAAAACAATATTTTTTCCTGATTTTTTTGGGCTCCAGTTGAGCCGTTCAAAATTCCCTGTTTCTCCCCATAAAAATAACAAAAAAAATATAAAATAGTTCATAAAAGCCAAAAAAAGTACAAAATGTTCAAAACAACATTAAAAAAATATAAAACAACAAAAAGAAGAAAAAAAACAGTTCTTTTTAGAACGACCTCCAATTTATAAAAAAAGGCTACGTTTTTTAAAAACTCTGTCATTCTTTATAGAATTATGGTTTTCCTGACAGTCTGATTGGAAC